>NC_061074.1:3950905-4083405 GCF_021917145.1 Hypomesus transpacificus
AGTTACATTCGATACATCTTCACGAGTTGGATATGAAGCACAACACTTAAACTGCCACATGCAAACACGTATACCATCGCTGGAAATATTTCTATTATTCTCAGTGAAGATATATTCTCTATCTCACACACACATAGATCAATTATTATTTATCTCTCTCTTTCTGTCTCACTCTCACACACGCACATAGACACACGTATATAAGGGGTGTGTATCAATAAAAGATGTTGATATGAATAAGAGATGGAGAACATAATGGACAGATTGCGAGGCAGTGCGGTTGGAATAGTGTTCCCTCTGTGCTCACAGCTGGCCCAGTCGCTTCTACAGAGATCCGATCTGTGTGTGTGCACGCCTCGACACATCTCTTTCCAGGAACACGGGAGATAAAGAGAGAAGAGGGAGGGGAACGAGGACGGGGTGGTGGGAAGGGGTGAGGGGTAAAAACAGGAGGACGAGAGGAGCAGAGGGACTGAGAAGAAGAGGGGAGTCTACTGTAGAAATAGAATGTGGTGGGATGGAGGATGGGAAGAGGGAGGGAGGGAGGGAGGGAGGGAGGGAGGGAGGGAGGGAGGGAGGGAGGGAGGGAGGGAGGGAGGGAGGGAGGGAGGGAGGGAGGGAGGGAGGGAGGGAGGGAGGGAGGGAGGGAGGGGGACAGGAGGATGGAGGATGAGAAGTGAGGAGAAGTAGTGGATCAGATGGAGGGAGGAGGAGGAACGGGGAGAGAGAGATGGGGGCAGAAAAGAAGTGAATAGGGTGTAAACACAGAAGGGAAGTTAGCAAGGGAACCAATTTGATCCAGCCTGAATGCAAAGAATAATTAGCCATCATTATCGGCATTCATAACAGGGTCCTTGAATGCTCCCATAGCCTACTATCTCACAGATGAAAGCACAACAGTAATTAGCCTGAATGGCTACATGAAAACAACTACATCCAATAACTTGGCAGCATCCAATCCCTTTCTGTCCTGCAGTGACTGTTTATGCTCAGGAGCTCATGTTCATCCAGACCCCCCAGCACACACACATAGACACACACACTCCTTCGGGATGAACCGATATTATGAACCTACATCACGTGTCCTTCCTGTTATAATCCACGCTCCTCTTTGTCCACCAAGTATGCTCATTTCCCCCAAGTCCTTCTGCCCCACCACTCAGGCTATATTTCAGCCTCCTGGATTTAGATATAACCTGTTACAACAAACAGGCTAATGGACTATGGAATAAACTAATGTTATAATTTGTAAATTAGTTGGTGAATTAGTAAATGGCAAGGTATAAAGTAGCGGTATCCATCCTCCTCCCTTCATCTGAGAAAGCAGCTTGTTGTCCAATTATACCTGAGATCCTAAGAGCTTTCTCAATCCGTAAACAGACATCTCAAGTATCTAAGAGGGTTGTGACAGGGACGATTGCTTAATGTCCATCTACTTTTAGGTACTTTGTTAGTTCTGGTTTGAAAATGTTAGCCGAAGGCTGGAGTTTAGATGAACATTTGTGAACCTGATATCCGGATCTCATGTGAAAAAACGTACTCTCAAGGGTAGTTCCATGTTGCTATTTTTGATTTGTGAAACGATTCACCTATTCATAGTTTAACAGGCAAAGCATTCCGAAGAATAAGGAAAAATAAACTTTTGTTATCAGGGTCAAATCCTCAGTCAAAAGCTGTCCTTTTGAACTGATTCAACAACTTATTTCTATAAGCTCTTTTTACTGTAGAAGGTAGCAAAATTGAGCTGCATTGATATAATCCATTACAGTGTATATAATGGCAATCTTTTTGAAATGGATGCTCTTGTAAGAGACTGGATACAGCCCCTGGACTCTCTTCTGTACTACAGAGTGCTATTCTGCAGGGCTTTCTCTGTGTCTTCATACAGAAAACATGTTGCTCCACACATTCCTCCTGACCTCTGTCTGCCTGCTCTCCTGACCCCTGTCTGCTCTCCAGACCCCTGGCTCCCACCGACGCTGTCATCATCTGCCAGCCAATCGGAACGAGGCGTCTAGTGCCCGGTTGGCGTACCTCGCACGCCATCGCCGGGGGAGCTCGGTTGGTTTGCGTTTGCCCTGCACATTTACTCTGAACCTGTCCCCATTTCTCTCCGTCTCCATTGTCCCACATCTGCCTTTGCTTTGCGGAGCACTTCCATGTGTAGAAGTGCCTAAACGATGTCCCTTTGGAACAGAAAGGTTGTGCCCCTTTGGAAAACACTGTCTCTGCCTGAGGCATGTGGGTTGCAGTATATAGCAGAGTAGGCTGACTATAACAGCAGTCATGCTTTCAAGTAAAAAGACTTCTCCTCCAGGTAGGAGACTTTAAACTGCCGTAAGCTTCATTAGCGTGAGCTGTGTGAAAGCGCTGCTAGCTAAATGTCTGAACCTCCCATGCAAGGCCTTGGCACCTTAGCCCCTTAGCACCTTAGCAGTTGTATGTGAGGATCTGGTCATAGATGTGGGGGAGGCCGATCTGAAGCTGGTCTGCCCTTAGTCTTCATTAGCTGCTAATTCAAAGTGGCCCTGTTAGTGTTTTGTTGGTGCCCTAATGAGGGTGAACCACATGTGGAATGGTTATGGTTAAGTTCAACCTACATACCTGTGGACCTACTATCACGATCGCCACATTATGGAGCTCAAGGTTGAGGTGATGTACATGTTGATCATCCCTTCCACACAATGAATGGTTCAGTTCAGCTTTCATCTGTGAGCTGGATCATGGAGCCTACAATGACATCTCTCTGTTGCTCTTTGTTGCTTTCTCCTGTTGTACTTAATCCGTATCCAAGCATGACCCCAAAACCAGGGGACGTACACAACCCTGTCTCCTGTGCACCGCTACACCCCAGGTGCCCATACGGATGCAGTGACAGTATATGTGTTGATGGTGGTCAGTGCCATAGACAGCTGGTGACAGAGGGTGGTGACACGCCCACACACACCAGGGTATATGGATGACAGCAAAGGGGGACCTCGGTGACATCATACCCCTCTAATCTGACACACGGCTAAATTAGGGCAGTGACAGATAAAGCACATTGGAGAGAAAGGGGGGGTGGGGGTCTGAGAGAAGTGATTGTAGTACTGTAGCAGACATTCTGTGTAATGAGGCCTGATTAGAGATGAAACACAGAGAGAGAGAGAGTGTGTGCTCATGTCTGCTTTTGCTTTGTCTGTGTGTCTATCGTGTGTGTGTGTGTGTGTGTGTGCGTGTGTGTGTGTGCGCACGCATGGAGGGGGAAGTGGGAGTCTGACGTGAGAGCTCTAACCAGTGCCAGCTGGGGCCAACGGTGAGATTAAAGTTAAAACACAAAAACAATCAGCCAGGATAAGTATAGTATCGGTGTGGGTTACTGCCCTCATCCCAGACCCTGAGAGAGGGAGGGGGGCACACATTGGGCCTGCTCAGGCCTGGCTCTCTGTGCCCTCTCTCCCTTCTACACTGGCAGAGACCCACTGATTAAGAGCCCCTTTGTTTTCTCTTTGATCTCCGCCTCGCTCCTCCACCACCACCCCCCCCTTGCCCGTAACGCTCAACTCAATACAGTCTCACCACCGCAAACAGACATGCACGCCACTAACAGGCTCCCAATGGGGGTGGGGGTGTTTGTGTATGTTGTTTGTGTGTATGTGTGTGTGGTGGGCGGGGGGGTACATGTTTAGTATGTTTCCCTTTATAAGGCTTTTTTCATTTTGTGTATTTGTGTGTGGACATCGTGTGTGTGTGTGTGTGTGTGTGCGTGTACTTCTGTGTGTGTCGGGCTGAAGTGAGAAGAGGGGAATGTAAGAGGATTAAGACCATTCCCAGCTGAGGCTGGACCATTTCTGGACATTTCCACAGTCCACTTGGTAATGAGGTATTTACTGTGAGGGCGGGGGCGCAGTGTTATTGCTAGTTGCCATTGAGCTTAACTCCATCCCTGCTGGATTGAGACACTAGCTCTGAAAATAGCTCAATCTTTTATCATCAAAGGCTTTCTCTCAGTGCTTCTACATCCTTATCTAAGAATTAGGCTCGCCCACATTGAAGATACAACTCTCTGCAGAACCCTCGTCCAGTGGCTCAGTGCGCTGGGGTGCAGCTGAATAATCACAGGTTCAATTCCCTCAAGGGCCTCTGTACCGAATGTGCATTTAATGGACATTTAAGTCCCATTGGAGGAAAGTTCCAGCTTAATGACCGTATTGTGTTACACAGTGACTTCACTCCCCCTTGAACAAAAGATGGCCAACATGAGAACTCTGTGGGATTGTGTGAGGGGCGTGAAAGGTTAAGACCAACGCCTCTCACTGAATGGCTCCTAGCAGTCTCCCAATGAGGTGGATTAGGGCCGCACTAGTGACACCTCAGGGGCTTTACACAGGGTGTTCAGCAGCTTGCTACGTCTACAATAACACTGCTTACACTGGAGCTAGTCTGCGCTAGGCTAGGAGTTAGCATAAAGGTTAGGGGTTAAGGTGAGGCATTCTGGGTCTTAGGCAGGCTGGAGGGAGGGAAGGAGGCTGTATTGGAGGCAGGCAGGCAGGCGGACTTGGAGCCAGGCTGTTAAAGGCAGTGCAGAGGCTATGTTGGAGGCAGGAATGAGGCTGAGGTGAAGGCAGCCAGGGAGGGAGGTAGGGGGAGAGGTGTTTGCTGGGCTCAGTCTGGGTGCCGCCACCACCTCTGCATGCCTCAAGACCCAGGAAAGTGATATCATTACAGTTGACTGGGATCTGCTTACTGATAAATCCCCACCACTCTCTCTCTTTCTGTGTGTGCGTGTGTGTGTGTGTGTATAGAACTGCAGTCACCGACCCCTGGGATTACTCTGGGCAGCTTCAGCTGTGCTGGTGTGTTTCTCTGCATGTACTGTGGCAAATGAGAAAGTGCTCAGGAGGTGGGAAGCCATACGAGGAAGGGCAGCACTCGGCCCAGAGCAGGTTGGATAACCCCAGGCCGGAATGCCAAGTCGACAGATTTGCATTCTGTCCGACTTAATCGCTGTGGTTTACTACGTGCTGGTTTAACACTCGGGGGTCGAACTGATGAGGGATGTCCTGCATGATCATGGTGAGAAGAGGGCACCTGATTGGATGACCTTTGTGAAGGATCTGTGTGTTCATTCATATTCCCACCAACCCTGAACGTTACCTCAGCTGAGAACACATTTCATTTATCACACGGGTTGGATTAAAGTGATTCTGAATGACACATTCCAGTGATGAGCTGAGGGTGTATATGGACTATTGGGTAGTGTTGAGTTGGATTGTGGGCCGTCTGTGGGCCTATGCTGTACGCCAGCCCTAGCAGAGGCCAGAGTTGTCTGGTGTGCTTTACTCTCCCTCCAGTCTCCACGCTAGGATTTATCGGCTCCTGTCGCAGGGGTATGTTAGCCGCACCCCTCCTGCAACACACACATCCGTCCTGTACCCCACTGACAGCTTTGATATGAGGTCAGCAGCCTTTACCAGGACTTCCCATTCATCCTGTAGGAGAACAGAGACACTGACACTGTGTGTGTATCTGGATCCCTCCATCCGTCCGTGTACAGATCTATGGGCCCTAAATTTTGCACAGGTGTCAAACCACTTGTGTTATGTTGGCCTGTTGGACTCTCTCCATGTGAAGCGCACCCTGTGTAAACGGCCTGGCCCACGGGTGTATTTATAGCTTGTTTGTGGGTGCGTACAGTATGTTGTTTCACCGGCACGCACCCGCACCGTTTGCCCACCATCGTTTAGTGGGAGAGCCGCAATAACAGATAAAATACGACGCTGACAACATGACAGGTATATGTCTGATCTATGTCAAAATGCACCACATACATCACCAACTATTCTCCACTGCCGCACATACCATTCCACGCATACATATATCGACAGACATGTTTTACGGCATGTAATATCTGTAATGTGTTCCGTATGGCCACGGACGTTTCCAATAATAGTAAGGGGTTGGGTGAGGTATGGTGGTGGAGGGAGCTGGCATACACTGTCAGAGCCCCTCCTCTCCCCAGCATAGTGGGTCAGAGGGGGGGGGGGGGGGGGGGGGGGTTGGTGTGTTCACTGGGATCAGATCCATCTTCTGATGGATGTCCGGGATGCTCGACAGCGGAGATGACTCATAGGTGTTGGGGAGAGCATGTTGTCCTGGGTTGTGTCGGGCACATGTGCAGGCCTCCTCTCTCTTAGGGAAGCAAGGACTTCTGATTTACTGCATGGCCTTCCTCAAACCAAAGGAGGAGGACCAAGGAGAGAGTGGAGACGAGAAAATGGTGTTCAAGGAGAAGCGCTGATGAGCTAATTACTCGAGCATTTGTCTTTCTTTCCGAATGTGGGCTTACAAACCCTGAAAATAATAAATTCGTGTGGCATTATTAATGTGCTCACAACGCATAATTGTTACCTGATGTCATCCTCCCTCTCTCTCTCCCCTCTCCTCTCTCCCTCTCTTCTTCTCTCTCTCCCTCCACAGAGCTCCAGAGGGAGGGCAGCATTGAGACGCTCAGCAACAGCTCCGGCTCCACCAGCGGCAGCATCCCCCGGAACTTTGAGGGCTACCGCTCGCCCCTGCCCACCAATGAGAACCAGCCCCTCAGCCTGTTCCCCACCGGCTTCCCCTAGACAGCAGCCCTGCTCCCTGCCACCCTGCCTGCCTCTCCACGACTACACAAGACAATACAGGGGGCACACAGTCCACCTCGTTATATTCAGATAGCAATGTGTTGTTGGCAACACTTCAAACTTGCCCACTTCCGTTAAAAGGCCCCTTTGGGTTGTAGACAGTGACCTCATTTCAAATGATAAGCCTCTGCGAGTGTCTAACCGCTCCATGTTTGGGATGGTTACCTGGTAACTGATGTTGCCGTGGTGCTCTCTCTCTTCTCCCACCGCAGAGTGGCTCGTCGTGGTCCTACCTGGCCTGGTGTGTGTGTACAGTCTGCATGGCAGGTAGACAGTGTTCTGGTTTGTCGGCTGATCTGAGTATGTGTGTTTGAACGAGTAGCGTGTCTGATGATCTGTTGTTAAAGTTGTATTTACTTATTTACTCACCTGTGTGTAGCAAATTATTTCTGACCATGCCCCCTTCCATCTGTTTGTACGTGTGAATGAAACCAGTGAAAATATTTTTGTTTTTTGAATTTATGCATTTATATGGGCTTTAATCTTGTTTTACATAATCTGAAATATTTCTCATAGCTCACTTTAGATTATTAATTTGACTCAGTTACTTGTAGTTGCTAACTGTCTGAGAAAAGTGTAGCTGCTTGCTATATTTGCAAATGGTGACCAATTCCTTTTTTTCATTATTACGATTAGAATGTATTTCGTAAGTCACCGTGGTTTCTGTGGGTAACCTTTGGTGTCACTATCTTCCTCTGATGTCATCATATTGGATTATGATGAAGCCAGAGGCATGTGCTGTAGAAAATGTAATCTGTCGTTGAACCTAAAACCACAATTTGCCAGCTTGCTTTTCTAACAGTCTAAATGAGTCCGCACTATACTTGAGCATACCACATATGACTTGATCAATGCCTGATGCACTATTGAAAATAAAAGTCACATTAGCTAACAAAAAACGGGTTCTGAAAATGTTCTTTGTGCTGGTTTGTTTTCATTTAAAGAGAATTGTATAAAATTGAATGATATATCCCTTTCTCTCATCAGAGCAACTATGTGCCACAGTTGTCATAATGATGCATGTTACAGAAAAGGGTATGACTTTATTCACCGTAATGCAGAACATGCTTGATATTGACTGTAATGCTTTGTAAAATACCAAGTCATTATTTGCTTTACATTAATTAAAGTAAAATAAGACTAGGGAAATATGTGTTTGTAGTTCTTAAAACATGAAACCAATTGTGTTGTCGCCACTGTTCATAAAAATACTGGATAATTTTGTTTATATATTATGACAATGTTCAGTTTGGTATTGGAAATACTGTATTCTTTAAACTAAAATGAACGAGCAAATTGTGATTAAATTACATCCTTCAGCATTCACAACATTCAAGTGAACGGCCCAACCTGTACCAAGAAAATATGCTGTGACAAAAGCTGACACCACCAGTGTGCTCTTATCCAAACAGTCATTTATTGTGTACAAATCCCAGTGAATACAATGCATTTCATACTTACCAGAATGTACTTATACACAGAGCTTGCAAAAGTTTTGTCTTTTTCTCTGAAAAATGAATGTCAACATCCTGTAATAGCATAAGCAGGAATAGCAAGTGAGAAGGTGGTCCACCCCGCAAGCTGCTACATTTGTTTGTGCATCCGAGCAAGCCTCCTGTGTTTCAGTGGGCACTTACTTTGAGATGAGCCAAATCCGCCATGACTCTGAAACTATGGGTGTGTATGAATGGGTTCGAGCAAAACGAGCCATGCCAGCGAGCCCTGGCACTCTCCCCTGACCTGTGTGGACACTGGAGCCCTGTTGCACTTCACAGAAACATGCTGCCCTGCATGCCAATGGCTCCCAGAGGGCCCAATGCCCAGGCTGGCAGAGCCAACAGGTCTCACCCTCTCTCCCTGATGGCCATTCTCTGCCCACCCTGTGAATGAAGAGGCCAGAGAGGGTACATGAAGAGGCAGCCATGATGGAGTGTCGTGCCACAGATGTATAACTTTTTGAAGAAATCGGCATGGCTTTATCAAACGTAGTAGGCTACTGAAGTACAAAGACTTACACCGTTTTTGTCAAATCTAGAGTTTTGTTTTAATTCCTTATAAAGCCTAATATTTGCTTGCTAATAGATAATACAATACAACGTCAACCTTTCTCAAAACAACAAAAATTTTACTGATGTCTGTTCATTAACACTTTTTCCACACTTCTAAATATATTGACATAAACACATTTTACGGGTGTGTAAATTAGTCTGCAAACTCCCATGCAACTGGTTATTTGAGTCTAAAACTGGATATTTGAACTGATGTATGATTTTGGTAACTTCACTTGTGGCAGTTGTTTGACATTTGAAATCAATCAGGGACCGTATTATTTTTTCTCGTTGGAGGGCAATAAAAAATTATATAAATGTAATGCTTGTAGCAGACATTTGATGGATATTGGCGCTTTGTTTAATTATAATGTTACACCCTAAACAGTATACATAATGTCTTCGGGGTTGTGCATTCTTGTCTAGCATGTTTCACACGAACACACCGTCGTTTTCCATAACTTAATTTAACAATGATTACTTTAAAATAGGTAAGTGGTGAAATGTGTTGAGGTGAAAGTGCAGAAATAAGGTGAAAATATTTGCCAATGCTGAGTTGAGAACGTTGTCATAAATAGACGCATATGGACAGCTATAATCGCGTTATTTTGAACAAGATTATGTTCAGGCTATATGTGTACACTTATTTCTAATTCAATGATAGAATATCATGTGAGAGGCAGTTGTAAATCCAACACGCAGACGTGCTTTTTCTCTCATTAAATAGAAGTATGATGTGAATAACATAATTTCCCCCGGACCTCATGTAATTTTGCATTGCCTTTAATACGATTAAATGTTGCCGTCAAGTTGGAAATCAAATTCTGAACAATCCACTATTTTAACGACTAACGTGTTAACCTCATATCAATGTTGCATGGGCTTTTACGTTTCGTTTGAGTAATGTTACGTAAATCTCGGAAAACCAACTGATTATTCAAATACACATAGCACATCTTCAAGGTTTACATAGCAATGGCTTCTGTAGTCCATTGGCATTGTTGCTATCCTTAAACTAGGCTACACTACTACTACTGAGTAGACAATTGTCTAGATTCAAATGAGTAACGCCGAGGGACTAAAGTTAAACTACTAACTTTATCCAGATCACCAAGTCAAGGATGATGGAAGAAAGGAATGAGAAAGAAAATCAACGCAACAACTAAGTCTGCAGGCCATTTACTTCTGCAGCACAGACAGCGTAAATCATTGTCAGAAAGGTTTCAAAAGCAAAGGACCGTAATGCGTCTGTTACTGAAAACTTCGATTAGATCACCTTATCTTGACGACGATTTATAGGCTGCAGCTGAAGTGTGAAATTCTTCTCAGACATCAAAATACCATTAATCAGCGATAAACACTTGTTTAACGGTAGACTAATAAGATATTGAGACTACAGGTTATCTACACCTAATATGCTTTGGATGTAAGAATCATTCCAAATAAAACTATTATGTTTCCTATATTTTGACATGATTTTACTCAAGCGACATGTCTGCCTGAACTATTACTCCAAATGTTACATAATTATAGACCAAATAGTGGTGTTTTATTTATTGGCCGGTTTATCGTTTACATGGCTCGTCATTAACCTTTGCCGATCTATTTTGAATATGCATTCCAACACACACATTATATTCTAAGCACGGGAAACTTTTTATCAACGGAATCAAACAGGTAGGCCTAGCACTTGTCACTCAACTCTCCAGTGCGTCGTAGGCTAATGGATTTTATAACAGATTATATATATATACTAGCGGGTGCTTTTAGGCTATACGCTTTATGGTCACATTCGAAAAACATTTTCTGTACTCTGCGATATTTTCCTTTTATTATCACTTTAATTGACCAGTGTCATGACTCAGACTCTGATTGAAAACGCAACCCACCTGCAGCACAGAAGAGGCGCAACCAGAACTGGAAGAGAGGGAGCCGGGAGGAGAGGGATGGCCACATGCAGGATGTGCTGGGAATGTCCCTAAAGTTTTGGAGATTTCCACACCTTCAACTTGTTGCCATGACTTGCCTGTCAAAAAAGACATGAAAGTATATCAACTTTTTAAAATTCATATAGCCTAACCAAAACCATAGCCATAGGGAAACAGGACTAGCTACTCCGTCACATTTCGTTTTCCATTGTGATTTTCACGAGTTAGAAATGCAGCTGATAGCTTAGACCAAGAATTTGTAAAAAATACTATAAAATACAAAAACTTAAAATTGTTTCAATAGGCTTTGTCTGTGTCAACAAAAGGGCGTGACTTTAAAAACTAAAACGTTTACATAAAACATGAACAACCTTATCTCAACCAAAAGCATTGATTACACTTCATAAACTTCTAAACAATGGCTAAAGAGGTTCGGTTTTGTGAGGGTGTCAACCTAATTTGATGTACTGCATAGTGTAGGCTAGGCTACCGAAATTTAATGTTTTCCTTGAGTCTTAACGGGAGAGAGGTGTTCCTGGATTCCCATGGGTAATTTTAGCGCCCCCACCTGTTACCTGAGATAGGTGCTCTTTCTCAAGACTAGTGCTTTTCAAGTAATGAGCACGTCGGGTAAACAGACCAATCTTAGGCGGAAAAAAATGAGCTGGTCGTATTGGATGCTCAGGCACCAATCGGTTAGGCATTCATCGTAATGACACTGATTATCCGATATTAGCTAACTTTTTTGAAGGATAATTTTACCAAGAAGTGTAAAGCTCTGCAAAATCTGTGTATGCATTTTCTAGTGTGGAAGGTACCGAGCATAATTTCGAATGGTGCATAACACCAGGGGAATGACGTGCGCTGAGGGGCTGTGGGGGGATACTGCTACTGAGACTTGTCATTTTTCATCAATCTGTCGTAATTTGGTCGAGCGAACAGGACAGCGGACAGGCAGTCCCGCTGACACGGGTCAATGAGACAAGGCCAGCACGGACACTAGCAAATTACGAGTTCGCAGAGGCCGAGAGAAAGTGATTAAATCCACGGCTTTAATTAGAAAAAAAGTGATGGAGAAAAATGTAAACAGGCAACTGTGTGTGTGTGTGTGTGTGTGTGTGTGTGTGTGTGTGTGTGTGTGTGTGTGTGTGTGTGTGTGAGAGTGAGAGAGACAGACAGAAGGAGGGAGAGGGTGCACGAGTGAAAGGAAGAGAGAGAGAGTCGGAGAAGGGGAGGAAAGCGAGAATGAGAGAATGAAAGAGCGATGGGGAAGAAAGAGGAGAGGGGGTTGGTGGTAGCTGGAGGAGGCGCTGGGTATACATGTGACAAGGGGAAATATGAGGGACTTTGACAGGTCTTAAACGGTCTGGCGCCAAGGCCTCAGTCTACCGGCTAAATATAGCAGAAGAGATGATGCAGCGAGATGGGAAGAGAAGATGAAAAGATGAAAGTCAAGAGTAACAATGTAGAGAGTGAAAAAAAAACAATACCGTGTTATAGACAAATAAGGCATACAGTGCCCCGTTATTTCCTAATTAGAGAGTCTGCAGCGTATCAATAACACGGGTCTCTGAATGATCCCGTGGCGCCGCATATTCTTTTCCGTGCATTTTTACCTAACGTTAGCTATTCGATTGAGCTAAGGACAAAGGTTGTAAGCTATTGTAGACCTACTACAT
Source organism: Hypomesus transpacificus (assembly GCF_021917145.1). Classification (NCBI taxonomy): domain Eukaryota; kingdom Metazoa; phylum Chordata; class Actinopteri; order Osmeriformes; family Osmeridae; genus Hypomesus; species Hypomesus transpacificus. The sequence continues at coordinate 3,963,229 of NC_061074.1, forward strand.
TATATTCCGGTTCCAGAATTATTTGAAATCTCCTTCATAAAACTTCGTATTGGTCAGATTGCCTTACAGGTGTCGAGGCAACCATTGAGTTCAGAGTTGGGTTCATAAGCAACATTTTACTTAACTGAGCAGGGACGAGGTTTAAGTCATCTGGAAGAACCTCGCGTCGGTTGATTGCATAATTGTCTATTTAAATGTGTACATTGAGGATACACAGAGCAAACAAATGGAGCGTAATTGCAAAACCATTGTTGATGTAATCAATTCCTTAAGTATATACATCGAAACCCATTAACATTCTGTGTGTTGCTAATCTTTTTTTCCACTCAGAATGTGGCTCCGAAGTCTGACAGAAGCATCTGTTTGGATTGAGAATGTCTCACTTCAATGACCTGGAGCCAAGTATGCAGCAAGATATTTCCTTATTCAAATGTAGGCCATTTAATGCACGTGGATAAGGAAGTGTGCTGCTTTAGGATACTTGTTTATTTCAAGCAAGTTTATTTGTGTGCACATGCGACTTGGACGTGTTCACATATGTCTACATCCACTTTCAGGATGAAATAGACTAAAACTATAGGTTTGAAAATAAAAAGTCAAATTAAAATAATGATTTGAAAAATGTGAACTATACTCTCATCGATTGACTCAGGAGTGTCAAATATAGCAACGACACATAAAAGTTCAGAACCTTAGTGAAATGTGTTCACCAAGGTTTTTTTTTTTTTTAAACAATGGTAGCCTACAACGAAAGTGACTTTCTGTGCACCTGTGATCATTTCATCTGTGCTCCAAAAAGCGGGAACAAGGCAGAAAAATATATTTTGGAGAGCTACATTTACATAAAGTGTATTTATTATATAATAGCCTAAATAACATCTCACAACATGATTATGGTGCCAGCTCTCATCAGTAAAGCAACAAGTGCCTTACAAACCCTAGCTCGATCATCCCAAGAGGTTAGTTTTCCATTCGTGAATAACTATTTTGAAACACATTTATAACCACGACTTGTAAGTATTTTAAAAAGCATTTTACCACCAAGATTGCATCCAAACAGCCACAAATTACAATGTGCATTAGCCTATATTCAAAATGAGAGCACACTCTAAATAGCCTATATAGGCTAGGCTATATACGCAGGGATATGTAGGTCTAACCATTTCTGATATATATATCTTATAAATTATGCTTAGTTTATAACTTCGATTAATGTGTTAAACAAAAGGAAAACAGACACAGGGTTTACTTGATGCTGACGTTTAAGGGGTTAATCGGAAATGTGCCGTTTGTCTCTGACAGATTCATTCGGAGGGATTATCAGTTTTTGTTTCAGTTTTTATGTGGAAGTGACGATGTTCTGGATTGAGGGAGTAGAGCCAAAACTATAAAGTCTACGGCAGAGATCAAAGCATGTCTCCCCGGATCAGATCTAGACAGAAACCCTGTTTATCCAAATTCTCACATTTTGACGCGAAGTAATAATCACGGCGAGAGCATTCTCAGCCTAAAACTCGAGCATAAGCCTCAGCTTTGGCGTGAATGGTGAGGGGATTGGAAAGCGCTGCTAAAGGATTTTAGAGTAAATATGAAGTGACAAGAGACTGCTCTTATTGTGGTACGTCAGCCGACTGGCGCCAAGCGGTTCTTTAACAAACTGAACCGAAGTTGATCAAGGGGCCCAAGAATGGATTTCTTAAAGGCACACACAACAGCGCTCAGACCAAGCCGGTCTTCTTGGGGGTCGCGCAGCAGTCTTTAGTGTGCTATGTAGCTTGCTGTATGTGGTTTGACCAACAATCTGTCCATGCGAGTCAGGACGCTGATGTGCCCTTGCACATGACTCCTGACTCCTCCTGACTATGCAATAAATAGTTTACCAAGACGCAAGAAATATGACTAACCGTTTATAGATGTTATTCTTCTGAAGCTCAAACTAATAATAATAATAACATGTTTGCAAAAAAATATGAATAGTAGCCTATGTAGTCTGTATTCCTTGAAGACTTTGAACCAACACACTAGGCTAAAGGGCAAATACATCGTTTTGAATGCATCTAAGTAAGCACTCACCACATTTACTGTCCCTTTTTGTCTGGCAATTCATTCATCGTTTTCTTCCTCGACGCAGAAAGTGCGCTTTTCGAATGACCCGGGGCTTTCTTTAAAGAGGCAATGTCCGGTTTATTAGCGTCTGTCTCTCCCGTGAAGTTGTTCATGACGGCAGCGAGTCGCGGAAATGTAATATTCTGAAATGTAATGACTTAATTCCGATATCTACCCTTCAGGAGAAGGGAAATATAGAATTCCTTACCTTAGCAACAGCATAAAGGCAAGTCAACCGAGTGAAGATGTATCTACAATTAAGGCAGAATATAGGCTATATACACACACCGACAAGTCTAGACTACAATTTTTCAACAATAGGCTGGATAAAGAATCGAAATGGCATAGCCTATGGGAGGATTGACTAACACAAAACAAAACAATTTTCACAATCAAGCAGCGAATCTGAAAAAAAAAAATGAAAAAAAGGTTTTAGCTAGGCTGTAGCCCAGGCTCAATGAAAATATAAAATACACGGTAGCCTACATATAACATTTATCCACATAATTACAGCAAATGTAAAGCTATAAACGTCAAATGCCACTCGGGTACTCTTTCGGGAATGTAAGTTGCTGCGGACAAGGTAAGAGTACCTCATCGGGATTATAAAGCGCAAGCCGACCGAGGTGATGTCTCCACCGGCAAGAATTGAGGGCTGACCCGGTGTTTGGCTTGGGGATGGGGGTGGGATTTCCCGATCTTTCCTGTCATTGGTTAATATTTTATTCTGTTGACATGTTTTCTTACTGCTAATGCTTCCGACACCTTCTTGTCCACCCCCTTCTCCTCGAGTCTGCCTTGAGCTGTCAAAACCACGCCTATAGAGGCCCACAATTGGTCCAGAAAGCGTAAAATCAGCAATCAAAGGGGCTTGGTTCATTAGTGTTGGGATCGAGGCAGGAAGGACATGTGAGATAGTCACAGTTCTACAGTGAACGGGGCAACATCTCACCATTTCAACTCCGCGTCCGCGTGGAATGATTGCTTTAGCTTTTCGAGAGAGACATCTTATTTTTCAGAGAGCGACCGGTGGAGAGACAGGGAAGCCGATTCCGCTCTCATAGCTTCGTTATAGCCTTTTCACTTTAACTGATAATATTGCAGGACTCTGTGGAAGTATCAGCAACGGGGAGTTTACGCAGTAGTTTAAGACTACCATTCCGGTTTTTACTTAAATACACCGTGATTGCCTTCACAATTCAGAATTACTTCTGTAGGCTATTTATTGCAAAATACATTTATCTGGAGACGGACCTACAGATTTCTTGCTGGGGTTTTGTACCACTGTATATTATTTCACTATTATTTTTGGATGCACCGATGAGAGATCCAGTTTTTACAGGGACTGCCATGGCTTATCACCCTTTCCACGCTCACCGGCCGACCGACTTCCCTATGTCAGCTTTCCTAGCGGCCGCGCAGCCTTCCTTCTTCCCGACGCTCACTTTGCCTCCAGGGGCACTGACAAAGCCGATGTCGGACCACGCTCTTGCTGGAGCCGCGGAAGCAGGGCTCCATCCGGCTTTGAGCCACCACCATCAGGCGGCTCACCTCCGCAGTCTTAAGAGCCTAGAACCCGATGAAGAGGTAGATGACGACCCAAAAGTCACACTGGAAGCCAAGGATCTATGGGATCAGTTTCACAAAATAGGAACAGAGATGGTTATAACCAAGTCTGGAAGGTAAGAGTATGACCCAAATATGTGACATATTAGCCTACGTACATGTACATATTACGTACCCAAGTATTCCTGGTAAAAGCTTCACATTTTGTTTCACAAAATATCTAACAGATGAGTGGTTGACAAAAGAAACGTAATTCAGTTCAGGGCCTAAACCCAACTCAACGCATGTTTTTGTGACCTCGTTTACCAATGAAAATCGAGTTTATTAATCATCTAAATAGTGTTAAAACAAAGAATATTGTTTTAAAAGGCTACTATATTTGTTTTGGCTATATGCAACGGTAAAAAAAGTAGCTTGTAGTCTGTTATCGGTTTGTTAAACAATAGCTTATTGATTCTCCGTAAAATAGGCTATCAATTGCACCTTTTAAGAAATGGTCGATCATCAAAAGTGTAGGCAATTGGTAAGTGGTGCATAACATAGCCTACTTGCAAACGTGTATTTAAACAAAATATGCTAAATAAATAAATAAATAAAATAATCTGTCATGACAGTTGAGCTTCTGGATTTGTAAACAGACTGTCACTTGAAAAAGTGGATTGGGATTCTGATCAAGTGGGGCTATAGTGGCATGACATTTAGCTGAAATCAGACGTATCCTAATAACATTCACATTGAAATAGGTAAATCAAGCACACCATACATTTAATATAGAACTGGCATACTTTGTTTGGCGTATTGCTAACCATTTGCTGAAAATGTAATTAATGTAGGCTATTAAATGTTGTCTATCTTCTGGCAATGTAGGCTACATGGAATTTACAAAAACATGATTTATATTTTGTCATCAATGTTTTGTGTAGGCTAGGTGTATTGAAACACATTGTTTATGAACCCTCTGAGCTAATTCCACGCTGACATATTTCTCTTTCAGGAGAATGTTCCCCCCTTTTAAAGTGCGAATCAATGGTCTTGATAAAAAAGCGAAGTATATTCTCTTGATGGACATAGTCGCTGCCGATGACTGCCGCTACAAGTTCCACAACTCGCGCTGGATGGTAGCTGGAAAAGCCGACCCTGAGATGCCCAAGCGAATGTACATTCACCCGGATAGTCCAGCAACGGGAGAACAGTGGATGGCCAAGCCTGTTGCTTTTCATAAACTGAAGCTGACAAATAATATATCGGACAAGCATGGATTTGTGAGTACTCGACTTTATACGTCCATTTAAGCAGGAATCCATTTTGCTCAATTCATGTGTAACCTAATTAAGATATTAGCTATGTAATATGCAATATGAGTTAATATTAGATGCTAGATTATGTTAATGTAATGTTAATGATTTATGCTTTATGATTTGGTAGCCTACTATTTTCACTTAATATGGTTAACTGGATATTTACCAAAGATTCTGACAATGTGACACTTCCATTTTTATTGCAACTGCTTACTGAGGCCTATATATGTTTTCAAATACTCATGTAGAATATTATTAGTCTGACGGGTCATGAAGTGCGACATATTCTTGCCATTCCAGACATATACTGTTTATATATTGCATGCATTACGTAGTCTCCATGTAGTCGCTATTCAAACATTATTCGAGACGATCAGGAGTCATGAATGCATGGTTGGATACAGCATCAGAAATCGGGTCAAGGAGACGGCAGGCATGGAGTTCGCATGGATAAGCGAGCCTCCGTACAGAGCACATTTTGACGTCTGGGTTGATATCTTTATTTCAACTTATCTTGACTGAGTGTGTAACAAAAACAATGTGTGCATGCACTCGGTGGTCTCTGCACGTTTCGCCGCCGTATCGCCAACCTGATATGCTGTATTTTCAGACTGTGAAAATAGGCTAGTCCGTGAAGGGAAATGATTAATGCTAAGAAAGTAAATACGTAGAAGCCATCATTACAGTGCGTCTTCAACTCTTGTGCGCAAACAAATCTAACCATATGCCAGATGAAGCATATGCAATAGGCTATTGCTGACATTATTTTGAAATATTCAGCCTAGGCCTGATTTGTCGAGAATGACAATGTCCAGTCTTATAATCCACATAGGGCACAATGACTAAGTAAACTACATTAGAGTCGACAAAAAACATTCTGTAATTAAACAGATAAACCTATAGTCTAGGCTACAATAAAACCACCAAATCTACATATCAAGCAAAACATATTGGCCTAACTCCTCAATGCATTTAACAACAGGTGTGATGAAAGGCCCAAACTTAAAATGCATTGTGGTTGAACAGTAAAGAAATCTGTAGGCCTAGTGAAGTCCGTTGCATTGAAATTTGTATTTGTTTTCCTCAGACGATTTTGAACTCCATGCACAAATACCAACCAAGATTCCACATCGTGAGAGCCAACGACATCCTGAAACTCCCTTACAGCACTTTCAGGACATATGTATTTCCTGAGACTGACTTCGTTGCAGTCACAGCTTATCAAAACGACAAGGTAAGCACGCATATAGTAACAGTTAACGTTTGAGTCCCAACTAAACCAAACATTACTTTGCACAATATATTTGTATTTCTCCCTACAAGGGGTTAACATTAGGAGCCATTTTGTTCTGTTTGTTGTGTTTTGATTTGTTCCAGTATGCTTACATAATTTGTAAGATTAATTGAGAAACATTTACTTTTAGTACGTCTAGTCCTATAGATATGCTCATGAGCAGTCATCAGGTCAAGTAGGCAAAGTCAAATCGGTGTTTGATTTAGATGACACTTGATCTGTCTTTATTGTGGTCTTCCCATTCTTAAAATGTTACTTGCCTTTGTCAAAATGTTCAAGCTTGTACTTTGACACAACTTATGTGCAGACTATCAAAATCCATTAGGTTGTCTCTAGCACCAACATGTCAATTGTAGAGCCATACTTTACCAATAGTGTAGGCTACTCAAAACAAATATATGATCATTGATTAAAAGTGTGATTCTGGGGTTTCCTTAATCGTGACAGTAATATATTTGATGGTAATATTATAATACTGGACTGATTTTCTCGTTAAGCCACTTGGTGATTGTGTTCAGTGTGCATTGGTGGTCTTGTTGCTATCGTAAAATTTATGGCAAAGAGTCACAATCGATTAGAAGGCACTTAAGCCCGTCAGTTTGTCCGCGAGCTACACAGTATCTGAGGCCGTGCAATCAAAGCTTGACAGATGGTAAACGCAAGGCAAGAAACCTGTGGGCTCCGTGATTGGTCAATTCACGAATTCCTCAAGAGTTCCATACAAGGTGAAGAGAGGAAAACATGGGCCTCTCGAGTTGATCCAATTCGGTAAGCAAAATTCGGGTATAGGCGATGTAGGGCCTACACTGCTGCAACAGTGTAACTGGTTGCCTGCTATACTGCCTGCCTACTGTTTTAGCAGTAGTGATCCAAACCACATTATTAATTATTGATAAAACAGTCATCTGTTGAAGTTATCCACTTTCCCTTTCTGGCTGAAAGATAGGCCGTCTATGGACAAATATTAATCGCCGATTTTTTATGGGGCTCCTGAGAATAATGTCTCGCCATCAAGCCTATCAATAATGTAAAATATACCGTGTCTTCATTTACAACGAGTAGGCTATGTTCGGGTTAGGGTTGTTTAACGGACCGCATTGGTGAGAGAGATTTTCAGAATAAATTAAGTCACATGATCCATAGGCCAAGATTGCCAACCTATGACATGTGTCAATTGGCTACTTTCTTCATCATATATTCATTTTTAACATATCTTTTTAATTTGATTTAATAATTTTGTTGTATTTCTTTCTCCCCCCTCCCCTCTCTCTCCAGATAACACAGCTGAAGATAGACAACAATCCTTTTGCCAAAGGATTCAGAGATACCGGAAATGGAAGGAGAGAGAAAAGGTATAGTACATATACACTACAATATTTCCAGAATTACACAATAGTTTCAATTTTGTCATTTAATTTAGTCTCAACATCACTGAGGAAATTATGACATATATGATGGAGAATGCCAAACGACTTTAGCCATGGCTTGCACATGATCTCCTGAATTTGATTATTGAAGATTTTCTTCATACTTTAACTAAAAACCCCAACTCAATTATAGGAAGCAGTTGACCCTTCCATCACTTCGCATGTATGACGATCAATGCAAAGCGGACCGAGATGGGGGTGATTCGGACGCCTCTTCGAGTGAGCCAACAGCCGGCAGAGACACTGTCCACTCACCCTCAGGACCTGTGTCGAGCCCACTAAGATTAAGTCGAACCAGTCGAGGTAAGAAACAGGAATTTATACTCAAATAGGTGGGACCTATGTAGGCCAGAAATTGGACTGTAAGCAATGTGTAGCCTTGTATTTTTAAAATAGTGAAGGGCAAATTAAGCACACTCAAGTAGCCTAATATAAACTGTATTGGTAATGGTATGTATTTCTCCTCCATAATATTTCATACGTTTTGGTTTTCGACCGAAAAAACATTTCAGATTAATAAGAACATTTTAAATGAACCTGCAGGCTAACTGGAATTAGGTCTCCAACCTCTGATGGCTAATGGCAAACATAGGCAGAAAGAAAAAAATCCTAAAGTTTGTACTAAGTTTATGAATGAGAACACTCCAGGTAGGACACAACTATTTTAGCTGGAAAATAATTCCCATAGACATTTCAAAATAGTGTTTGCAAATTTAATTTTGTATTCATAATTTGACACATGACTCTTTGCCACAACTTTTGCTAAAAATAAAACATGACATGTGTTGACATGTGGGAAGGAAATGGTCCAACAGGGCATGTTAACACTAAATCATGATACAAAATTGTTATACTTAAATGGCGCGTTTGAGAATAGCCTTTTCATTAAAATATTATACCCTCTGCCGTTTCAAATGCTTTTTTCCCATCAGCCAATGAAGACAATAGGCCAGAAATCCTTATGTTATTTCTAATATTCATAACTAGGTGAGATTTGCCACTTCTCAATCTTTGATATATTGTCTATTGACTTACTTTCTATTGTGTTTATATTATTATGTAATCAGATGAAAAAACGGGCACTGACAGTGAGCAAGAACTTGACCCTGAGCGGTGTACTGGATCGAACAGCCCGGGACCAGAGCCGCCATCCCCATTCAACTCGAGATGCGAGGACCGAATTAGGGATAGGCCTAATCATGAAAAGAAGGACGAATATTCGGACGCCAGGAAGCACAATGACTCTATATTCAGCATAAGGAACCTTGAGAAAGACAAAACGGAGAGCAGGCACAGGAAAGACGCCACTGATTTGTCCAAAAAGGACTCGGATATCGGTGGGATAAGCGCGAGCAAGGAAGGGTTCTCCCCACTGATGGTCCAAACGGAGAGCCCTTCACACTTCACCGCGAGCCATTTACAAAGCCTCGCTCTGTCTGGCTTGCACAGTCAGCAGTTTTTTAACCCTTTAAACACCGGATCACCACTGTTGTTTCACCCCGGACAGTTTGCCATGGGCCCGGGAGCCTTTTCTGCCATGGGCATGGGGCATCTTTTGGCCTCGGTATCGGGAACAAGTGGTTTGGAAAATGGCAACCTCTCCGCCGGTGCAGGGGGTACCCCGAACCCATTTCCTTTCCATCTATCTCAGCATATGCTGGCCTCTCAGGTAAGAGACGATTAGATTATTTTCTGAATTAATGTGGCGTAGACCCTACCCTAAAAGGGTACTGTTATACTTAAACATACAACAGCCTGATCTTACTGTAGAATAGCCTATATGGGATTTAGGTGCGTAATTCACAAAATAAGTGCGTCTGTCAGAATCAAATGTCTGCATGTTTGAAAGGTTTCGCAAGCTTTTCAGACGGTGTACTAACTACAATCTTTCCTCTGATTTTAGGGCATTCCAATGCCGACTTTCGGTGGCCTGTTTCCTTATCCATACACCTACATGGCGGCCGCAGCAGCCGCGGCATCTGCCCTTCCCGCCACTAGCACCGCTAGCTCACTCTCAAGGAATCCTTTCCTGAGCAACTCGCGTCCTCGTCTCCGATTCAACCCGTACCAGATCCCCGTGTCCATTCCTCAGAGTACTAACCTACTCGCCACTGGCTTGCCAGGTGGCCTAAACCCAGGCTCCGAGTCATCGAAATCCGGCAGCAGGGAAACAAGTCCCGCGCCTGAACACCATAACCACAAAGCAGGCTCGAGTGTGAGGAACAGCTCCCCCAAAGCAGCCCTGAAGGACTCCATCAACGAACTCCAGAACATACAGAGACTAGTAAGCGGCTTGGAGAGCCAGAGAGAGAGATCTCCTTCAAGAGAATCTACGAAGTAATTTGAGTTGGAATTATAATTCCACCAGACTTTGCTTGAAATATCACTTTTCGTTTTGTAGGTCCAGGACATTACACCAAATGGCTTTTTTTCCTCTTTAGTTTTGCTTCCAGCCTTAGGAGAGAGTAGTCCTCACTTCTAGGTCAAATGTTTTGGGGTAGCCCACCCTTAGTTTAACAGACAGACAACTGTCACAATTCAATAATACAAGAAGCCAAAATGCATTTGAGTTTCAAGCGTAATGGCTAAAACTTGGACAAACGAAGGAAAATACCAACAGCATATGCCTACTAACGGTAACACAGCATGTTCGTATTAAAACGCCAGTTACAAAATCGTGGCAATGTCTTAGGACTTGAGAAAGACATCTTTATTAGTGTAATCAACAGACATAGGCTACTTTGTTTTGTTTTTATTTTTAAAGAGCACTGCATTACTATTGACAATTGGTGTGAGTTTGGCCCATATAGACAGCTGAAGGTGATCGGCCTACGTGTAGAGAGGAAAACAAGCTACATCCAAAAATACATACTAGGCTATATATATTTCAAAAGGGAGGGGAAATGAACGTTCCGTTTAATGAATTGTTAAGAACTTGTCATTTCTGCCAGACAACTGTTTCCGAATTATTTATGTAATTAAAAGAAAATTCTGTAAATAAGCTATAAGGATCCAAGAATATGCAATTGGTATTAATTTATTCAGCTGTACATTGGCGTGTATATAATATTTAGAGTTTAACTCATTGCTTTTTTCCTTTTACATCAACTTATACTGTAATGAAAGCTATTTAGCGCTTGTTGGTTTGAAACAGTGAATGTTTCTATCTGTGATACATTGCCCTACCTGTGACACGTGAAAGAAACATGTGTGCCATGTTTAGTTGCTGCAAACACTAATAATAGCCTAATAGAAAGCGCTCCTAATTGTCCATTTACCTGACTGTATAATCTGCAAAAGACACAGACATAAGAAAACCTCAGGTATTCACTCCAACATCGGGGAAGATAACATTTCTCCTCAAATGGACACAACGCATATCGACCTTGCTATAAAAATAATATTTAAAATTGAAAGGTAGGCTATCTCGTTTATGCTGGTTGTCCGGGTAACTTTTTTGTTGAATTCTTTCACAGTTTCAATAAAAATCGATGTGTTTATTATGTGAATATTATTATGATTCCTCGTGTTCTTTGCTCTAGGTTGACCTTGCAATTTGCCTCACTGCTCAACTGTTACAGCCAACTGAAGCTTGCATATTACTAGTATGCTATGTATTTCAGAATGTTTCCCACTTGTGCAGTAGGCTATAGGCTAATCTCTCTCTAACTCTTCGGTCACAAACACACACACACACACACAGAAATTCGACCTAAGTACTTCAGCTCATCAGCCTTGTGCGCCCTCTGTCGGTAAATAATTAAGGTAAAAACATAGTTTTCCATTTGTTCAACAGTCCAATTGCCTGTCCACAATGAGTTTACATTTACATTTGAGATTAGGAGATGTTCATTACTTTACTACAAACCGAAACGTGATCAGAGAATTGGGAATATGAAATAAAATATAACAGACTAAAAGGCGTAATTTATTATCATTAATATTGCTGTATAGTCTTAAAATAGACACACCTGGCAACATGATGACAATAGGCGTCCCTTTTATATACACTGCTTGAATCATCTTTTCCTGTAGTATTGTCTGCATTTGTCTATTTATAGAAATTGAATCGTAATGCAAGTGTATTTTTAGGAAGGCAAGAGACGGAAGTTCATTCTCCTTCGTTGGCAAATGACACACATCCTTTAAACTTTCAGTGACATTAGCAGTCCTGCAGTTAACCTTTCGAGTAGGCAATGTCAGAAAAACACACAAACTTTTCACACAAATTAAGGACACCTTGCCAAATAACCCAGTTTCAATGAAGTCCAGTATTTTTTTTGACATAGCCCATTAGCTTAATGTATGAACAAAAAAGCTGATTAAAACAATGTCTACAAATTGAAAATGCAATGTTTTAATGAAACAAATCGAAGGCCAGACTCGTTACAACGCACCCACACATCCACTAGCCTGGATGAGGGTACCTATGTCAAAATGTAAGGTGTACCGGGTGCAAGTGGGTTGCTTGCAGGAAACCTCCCCGTATCACGTTGAAGGGTTAAAGCACTGAGGCTGGGAAGTTTTGGAGGATGGGGCGCTTGGACGCCTAACCACTTTGGCAGCAGACAGGCCTTTGTCCAGCAACCGGCGCCTGTCGCCTGCCTGCCGGCCACACAGCCTACCCACACCCGCACACAAAAGCAGGGGGGAGATCCCGAGAGCCGTAGTTCCTAATTAGAGAACCCCTTCTTGTTTCTTTTCCTTTCTTTCTGCAGCGATAATCACAAAACTTTCATTATATTACTGGGCCATTGTTACCACTCTGTTATCTTCAATTAACAGAGCGAGCTACTCGACCTCGCACTCTCGGATAAAAAACTATTTGTCTAAAGTAATCAGTCAATGACTGATCAATAGGCTCCTGTGGCGGCCTCGCGGCTCGCAACTAATGTTAGGTGACGGTCCGGGGTAAAAAGGCCAAGACTATTCACAACTTTGTTAAATGATCAGTGTGTGCCGCTATTGTCTTTTGTAGTACAACTGCAAATCCATACCATTGGCTACCGAAGGACACACATAAATCAAGTAAATTCAAAGTGTAAAACAAGAATAAGCTAAACAAAGTGCGTAACCGTAAGGGTCTATATAGCCATAACATCTCAGTTTGCGCACATATTCATTTACCTGATTCAACCCTTCACCTGTCTGACCGTAAAAGGACATCTGAATAGGTCGGTAATAATGTTGCGAAATTAAGTGTTAATTTTGCGCCTTTGGCAGATGCTTGTGACCTGTTGAATGGGCTGATAATAAGCAGACACGTTATATAACATAGCCTATCTATGGGCAACACCAGGGACACTAGAGACCTAAATTGAATAACAAGCTGTCTTTCCCCGATGAATATTTAGCATATTTGGATAATGGCAACACAGCGTCTTAATAAACTAATTATAGAAAAAGTACGAACAAAGCCTTTCTGTATCTGTCTCTAATTAGTTGACACACACACACGAAAATTGGGAGACTGTACAGACAAGTCATTGATTTAGTCTACGTGCGATACAGCAACCTTCAATACATTGGGTCTACTGTAGTGCCAATCATTGCAAGTAATTCGTGTGTATTCCAGCTCGTAATTATCTTAGCGACAGGACTATCTCGAGAAAAAAAACGGAGAACACGGACAAGTCAGTACTCGACTGGAGACAGATTTCCTCGTCGAGATAACCAAGCAAGGAAGCAGATATGCAGACAGGAATAGACTACGAAAAGCCTGGCCTCTGTGGGCGCGCGCCTCATGTTGACCAAATAGCTTCATTGGGACGTCTCACTTTTGCGCCTTGAAGAAATCGAGTGTGTTTTCAACATTACATTTAAAGTGAATTCTGAGTCACAAAAAGGTGTTACAACTTATATCTATTTAGATCAATTTTTTTGGAATGTGTCCATGACTGCCACACATGTAAAATGAGGGAGCGAGGACAGGGTTGTTTGTTGATCATCGATCAATGTTAGACAGGCTCTGTTTCGCTACAGACAGCTGTCTGTGCGTTTCCAGGTTGGCAAACATTACTTGGCTCTTCAGCTATACTGCTAGGCTAGATCAAACTCTGTTAATTTGGCACCCTGAATACAAGCCATCGCCCCCTCCTGGACATTCCGCCCCCTTCCTGACTATTTAAAACTGTTTCATTTAAAGCCAATATACAGGACAAGAACTGTGAATAGTAGAATTGTAGTACAGCAAGTAAACCAAATGGACCAAATATATGCCAATCTATAGGCATCTGTGAAACTCTCTGACATTGCCTGTAAAAATCTATGAAGATATAAAGTGATAATTAAAACAGTGGTATACTGTCCTGTGCGTCATACTGCAGTGTTTCCATAAAAAGCATGCATTGTCCACACATTTGTATGAATTATGGACCACTTGGGCATATCCCTCTAGCACAAATCAAATGCTCCTGAATCTATAGTCGAGTAAAGACGTCACGGTTAACTGAATTGGCACACAAGTTGCATTTACAGTGTGCTACTGCAACCTCTTGCTATTCCCTCCATACCAACAATCTCCTAGCACAGCTGTAGTAACTAAAACCAACCACTAGATGTCCCAACTACTTGCTTTTCAGGATAAACTTATAATTTGAGGGAAAACATGATTTCATCATCGCTTGTCTCCAGCTTTCTTCAACAGTAATAAACTCCCCAACAATGCAGTTGACTTGTAGGCAATGCCATGTCTTAAAGATATGCGCATGTTAGGAAAGTTACAAGCTGTAGTGTACATTATCTATTCAACTAGTCTGATTGGGAAAAATAAGCATAATAGTTCAACTGACAAACATCCCATTGCTTGTCATAAGTTTGCCTGCAACTATTAGTACTTTGAACATACATTATGAAATAGACAAATTCAAAGACTTGAGACATTTGGATGTACATTGACCTCTTCAACATCTCCAAAGACTTAAATATGTATGAACCAAAAACCCTCAAATGGAAAAACTGTATATCACAGAAAAGCCAATGCTACAATATATATGACATGTTTGGAAGGATTGTCATAGTACGCCTAGAGCTTCTCATTCTTCCTAGAAAAATAAATGGTGACATTGCATGGAATGGTGGTTCCCCCTTTCCTGTCCAGTATCAAACTCAAGACTGAACAGGACATGCTGATGAAACGGACTTACGGGTTGTACATGCATCTTAACTGGTGTGAAGACCTGAGGGGTTCTATTCATCTGTAGAATACAGGGGGAAGTGTTGAGGACCACCTGAAAAAAACACAGAGGATCAGTGAAGGATTCCTATTGCTGACCCTTGAGAAATAATTGTGCTCCTAGCATGCAGACCCTTATACAGACAGACTCTGCACTTACACGCACATACTTAGACACACACACATGCTTGACAGAGATTGACACAGGAGATTAACAAAGACTAACAGTGTCTGTGTCATGATGAACGAAGCGCTGGGCTTAGCCAGGCCAGAGACTAAACCAGTCGGCTCTTCTAAAAACATACAATCCTCTCACACATCCTGGAGTTTAGTGTTAGAGACACATACTTGTGACCGGTGGATATGGCTCATACTTAAAACTCCAAATGTGTGTACACACACGTCTATATAGGGTTATCAGTACACATATTCATGCAAGCGCATACAGACATGGTCAGTACTGTACACTGCCACAATGTCACATGTAAATGGAAAGACAAAAACACACTGAGTAACATATACCTGTGTAATCAGTGCTCCGTTTGTGTGATGCACGGTGCCACAGCACTGTCTAGTAGTTCTCAGTCCAAGCGTTTCTATTTATCTATGACACAAAAGTATCTCTTCTGTTAGAAACAAAAGACTTTAGGAAAGTCGTTTGAAAAGCATTGTCAGATGAACACTGACAAGTCAATAGCACTTAATAAAAACAGGGGGAAAAAGTGAAGTGTCACATGACAAACAACTTTCCTGCTTTTGACACATACAGACACGCAGGCCTGCAAGTTTAAAGTCAGGAGAAGCAAGCAGTTTCAGTTGGAAATGCGTTTTCTACAATCCAAGTCCCATCAGAACCACAAAACCTTCATTTACCTTACTAAAACAATAAATAAAGTCGAGTACATTCTTTCCCCCACAGGCACAAACTCTTTGTTTTCAAAACAGTCGTTTTGGCGGAGAGTCCTACAATGGCAATAGCTGGACAACAGGGGGAGTTTTGGAGACCCTGGTCTATTGGAGTGGCTGAGAAACTTGTAAAAGTACTAGAGATAGAATTCCATAATGAGAACCGAACAAATAAAAGTTAATAAAATCCAGCCCAGGTTTGTAAGCAAATTTTAAACAACACTCAAAAGATGTCCACCCACTGTACTCAAGACAACATGTCCCACTGGTTCAGAACCAGTTTGGTTGTGCATCCTAGGCCTTTTTCAATGCATGTATATACACACATTGGTGTGTGACGCCCTCTATAATTGTGACCTTGGAATCTTGTATGAAGAAAAGGCAGCTCCACTAGACCTTTTATCAGAACACAAAAAGAAAACCCACATAAAAGGTCACAACGGCAGTAGGAAAATCACAGTCTACGTTCTAACACATCCTGTTCATTTGGTGACACCGCCCCAACCCTCCTCCTCTCTCTGTGGTTTGGTGTTTTTGCAGATGATAAGGTGTGTTATGATGCATGGGTGTTAAAAAGAGGATACACAGGAAGAGGGAAATATGGTTTGGAAGGAGCCTGCCCCCTCGTTGGGAGGTCCGAGCGCCATGATGAGGGCTAGGGCAGGAGAGATCTGTGATGTTGGAAGGCTAAACCGTGTCCCATGTCTGTCGTGTCACATGATTAGGAATCAGATGCGGTGAACAGGAGTAGAGGTGTGTGTGTGTGTGTGTAGACAGGTCTATGGTGTGTAATGTCTGAGTGAGTATAACAAAACTATAATAATGAGTGTGTATGTGTGTGCAGACAAGAGTATGTATGCGTATGTGAGACTAAAGTGTCTGTGTGTGCGAGTGTTTGTGTGTGTGAGTGGGTAAATGAGTGTAAGCCAAGAAAAGATTGTTTGTGTGTGCACAGAGAAAAGCTTTGACCGGATCCTAAACCACATAGCACATGATGCCTACTTATCCCTCAACAAGAGTGATACCTAAGTCGACCAAGTACAACAATTGACCCTGACACTAATATCATCAAGCACTGCTATGAACTAAATGGTAACAATGCAAACACGGCTCCACTTCAAAGATCTGGAGGGCTTATTATTGCCAAGAGATCCAGGCCAGAGCATGACACTTGTCCAAGAATAATGCTAAGTCACTATGTCTAGAGCTATCTTAGCTATCAAGTATGCAAGTTTGTTTTATGATGCGCAAATACACTTATTGTAAAGATGGTGCCCTGCACATGACCAACAAGTGCACATAAAGAACACAGAGAAAAAAACAGTGTAACAACCATACAAGCCATATAATACGTCTTATTATCCAGTATCTCTTTAGCCCTGACTTTCGTGTGGAGATAGTTAAACCAAACCCATCAGTACCTACACACTCAGAAAGGAATGCGAGTCTGTCTTTCCCCCTGTGGCTAGTCGGAGGCTAAACAACCATGTGGTTTTTTGTTGAGATTTGTACCAAGACACCCTTTACTACTTGACAGGCTGGGTCCAAAGTTACATTTGTTCTTGACAATCCTGAATCATGTCTATAAACTGTCTATTCGCCTTGATGAAAAGCCAGACGATGTCAAGAGAGCTTGAGTTAGCTCTACCCCCAAGAGGGCCACATTATGGTATGGGCGAGACTCTATAGTCAAAATGTTTTCCCATACCTCAGGGGTCACCCATTGATGGTTTATGTTTGTTTATTAGCATAGCCAATCTACATCAGCAGACCTACATTGTATTGAAGGCCACAAAACTCTCTACTGAGCATTTAAATTTAGCCTAGCATGAACTTATTCTCCAGGTCATTTCTTTTGCTTTTATAGGTCAACAGAAAACAACAAATAACACTTGTGGCTACTTTTATTAAACAATAATGTTACAAATGTATTTTGGTTTGCTTGTCTTCTGATGACAATGTCTACATTGGCATGCATGATTAATATGGGAATAATTTAAAATCCACCCAGGATTAAATAATGTTAATATTATTAATCTGTACCATACAGTGCAAAGAAGAAAAAGTACATATTAGTTATCACAGTAACTGGTATACCAGACTGCTAGACCATAAAATATGAATAGAAATGTATTAGCAAATACATTATCCATGACTTGACCAAAAACGATATTTTGCTTTTCCATATAAACTAAACATTTATGAAGCATATGTTAACATCTAATTAGGTGTTTACAAAGGTTTACTAAGACCTAAATTGTAACTTACATGGGACTAATGTCTTAGGATTTATACTGTCCTATAAACACAGCAGGAAAATGTATGGAAATATAGAATTCCCATTAAAAATGATGAACTTTGGAAAATTATTTTTTGACAAACCTTGACTCAACTCAAATGCATTTCCCATCCAAATTTGACCAACAAACCACATTTTTAAGTAATTGACCCCAAAGGATTAGAGGGTGGAGATTTAATTCGACCACACAGCTACTTGGCCTATATACTTTTACTTTCCAAATTAAGCATACTTACTTTCTGACATATTTCAAAACAACGCAACAGTACAATGTTACTTAAAATTGAAATAAACAACAAAGATTGAGTTATGAGGGGGGAAAATAGAAACAAGCCCTTTCAGAAAATACAGTCAGCAGTGGTGTGACTGAATCCCCCATTTAGTTTTGGAGGGATCAGATTCTGAATTCCAATGGTGCCAAGAATTTCACTGTATGGTTGCCCAACAATATTTCTAGCAAAAATCACCAGCCAAGATCTGGAGATTTTTGGATAAAAGCCACTGTTCAATAGACTGTTTCTTAAATCAAGAGTACCAATCAATCGCATGAAGTTCAGTCTCTTGTTGTTCCTACTGCAATTACAGTCAAAAATATGGGACTGATGTATGCACCTGGAAAACATTAACGTACCTTTAATCACTAACTTGAATTCAATCTACTAAATGAAAAAACTTGAAATAAATAAACATTAAAACAATCCCTGGCAGACTTGCCCTTCGATAGACAACACTGCAATAGATCAAATTCTACATAACCTACAACACAATTTAGGCAAAAACCAGACCAAATGACACACAACTGAATCCAATAAATATGTTAGAGCCAACATAATAATATAAAGTAAATCTATAATTATTTGTTAACATAGTAGCACTACCCTGCTGCAGTTAATCTGTTATAATAAACAGGAGGCGTAGAGGACGGTTTGCAGTTTCCCATGATGCTCTACGGATACAAAGGGCCGCCTGGAGCGGACAACAGCAGAGCACCAGCGCAATCTACAAAAACAGACTGCACCACCAATCTGTGACAAGCAGTGGCCAAATCTAGGCAGCCATTGGCCAAATGAGATTAAACAACCACTTAGTGCCATTGAGTTTATGCAATGGTGGGCCTCACACCAGGGTGGGTTGGGGGTAAATAGCTTCTGTGCATAAAGCAGTGTGTTAAACTAATAATCATCTAAGAACTAGAGGTGTGTTTAACCACAATTTAATAAATTTGGACTGGAAAAATGACCATGGTCTTAGAGACAGTTCCACTTCAAGAGAATAAAGAAAAAGCTAAGAGGTGAAACAACAAGGCACTGAGGAACCACATCAGCCCTCTTTTATTGTTTATTAGCAGTGACCCCACCATCCCCCGCTGCCAATTACATACCAAAATGTTTTCCCAAGGAAAGAAAAACCTAGACTCCCATTGCTGTAAATCAGTCGATGGACAATTTATTCTCCAGTGACACTGTTCTTGTTTCTCAAATGCCTACTCTACAAGACAATACATAAATAAATTAATATATTAGCAGGAAAGGTAACAAAATATTACAAATTTAAGTCACAGTCATTTTAATACAATTGTATGCCATGTGCCAGAGTTGGAGAGGTGAAAAGAGGCAACTAATTCAATGTAAAGTTGAATGAAAGACAGAGTTGAAAAGTATTCAGTTCATTTAGCTTGCTAAATAATAAATCAAAACCAATAGAAAACCGTCACCTATTACAACAAAGACATGCATTATTTGAAGTACAGTGTGTGCAGTACAAATCCATACAAATTACCTAAATTGTTCAAACTAAATACTACTCAAACTTGGTCTTTTACAAAATTAGGACATTATAGAAAGGCATAATTTGTGTAAAATTTCTGAAGGAAACTGTTGTGTATATCCAATGCATAATTAATGGTATTTTATTAGGTCAGGTCAGTTCGTTTAAAATCGTAGTAGTTATTGTAGTTGATTTACTTTGCTTAATACCTTTCATTCAAACTTCGTAACCCTTCTATCAATGCATTTGATTTGTATTCTATATCATTAACGTGGCATGAAGGTTCCTCTCTTCATGTAAACTTAATGAAATACATTTCAAAGAAACAAAAAAAGAGTGTATCTTGTTTGAATGGTGGCCATTTCAAAACGCTTCAGTCAAAGAAATCCACAAACAGTCGAAAAAATAGGAACATTTCCTATTGGGTACAGAAATGTCCCTCCATGGACAATATCCATATCATGAACAGATATTTAAACAAATATTAACTTAAGAAAACGAAAAGATTTGACTCGTTACAAACTATGGATGAGTAAACGTGATATTAAATGTTTGAACTATATGTTCAACACCATTCCCGGTAACATAAACAGCTCCATGTCTACCACAACCAGCCTTCAGTCTACTGCTGTTCCTAATTTTAACACCACGTGACGGTGGGAGTGAATGAAGTTTAAATTCCCTTTCAGAGAGGCAGCTCAAATCAGCCCCTATAAAAAAAATCAACCATTTTATAGCAGCAACCTATATACCACGGCTGGGGTTTGTAAGACGGCTTGAGATTCCCCCAAGAATAGGACATTAACGGACTATAGGCTACAGAGGTCAAGTTTGCCAGACGGGCCCTGCAATCACGTCGAGGTAAAAACTTGATATATATATCTGTGGAGATTATGCCACATTGTGAGCCATATTTTCGTATGTGATTTCCATAATAACTAAATGTACACCTAGGCTTTAACTCCTGTTTGTTATTTTAACATGATCAACGGGCATGTAGCTGAACTTAAGTTTTATTATAGACTTCAACATGCTAGGCTAATTCAAGTTGCTTAACATTTCAGCCAATATACGGCCCAATTTGAATAAAATAAGCCAATGCAGTAAATGTGTTGGCTAATAAACGTTGAATTATTTTGTAATAGCCTAGTATTGATGCTGTGACGCGTGATCAGCAGGCCTTCATGTGAAGGCTTTGGCCTTTTCGCGCCACACGACTTGTGGGCTACCATTTCTGCTTTAGGCTACTTCAACAAGAGATTTGACATCGCAAGATCAAACAACAGAAATAACGCATTTCATTCCACTAACCGTTAGAATAAGACACGCCAAATACAAAAATCCGTATAATTCTTATTGAGTATGAGTGACTACACGCAACTAACAGTCCTAACATTTATATTTTCATATTATTGTTTCTCGCATGTAAAATTGTATTCTATTTCAAACCAAATGTCAGATCAATGAGTAGCCTATTCGACTCATCAAAACTCTCAACAGCACGGTTGAAATCCAATGCAGAGATAACCAGGCCTGTATGAAATGCCATTTAGCCTACGTTTTCAACAAACAGACACCAAACAGTATGGATATATTTGCCATTACAAAAATAAATAAAAAAGGAAAACAAACCTGCAACAAAAATGATAGGGCATCAAAACTTTATTGAAGACACTTCTGTGGGATGATTGTAAAGTCAGCAATACTGGGTGACAAATAGTATGCAAACATCTTAAGAAAAATGACAAACGGTCACTGGGAGGATATTTGGCCTGTTCTCGTTCATTTGGTCATGTCACCAACAAATATAAGTCAAACTCCCACCGACTCACCAGCTTCTAACGTGATTTATAGTCTTTCAGCCTTAGCTTCAACCCATTTACTCTAAAACCACAACCATATTTCACCAGAAAATGTAAGAAAGTTTTTGCGTCATACAGCCATGACTGCGTCGCTTTAGACGAAAACAACTATGGCCGAAGAACGCTCTAGGTAATGGACCTTCGACCTAGGCTAGAGCTTCACAGAATAGACCACTTAACAATAGTCTTCACTAACGTCTAATCTCATCTGCGTTCTTTAAAATGGACTAATTGACACGATAAACTTGATTTGACCACGGCTCACCTTACAGGTAGGGCCGCATCTACTCTTCTCAAATTGTTGAATGTGCCACCACAATTGGCACGTCTTCGTGGTTGTATGAGCTAAATTGATGGATTTCCCTACAAAACGGTAGGTTATCGTTAGCTGAAATGGAACCTATTGACTTCAACAAAAGGAAAGAAAATGTCATCAGTGACATGAAAATACTTAAGGCTAAACGATTTGGACGTTCTTGGCTTTTTAACAGAATAATTGGATTTTCATTGTTGAAAATCTAGGAAGAGCTTGGCAAGTGTTGCGAAACAAGAGGGGTTATATTGATATCTTCAACAGTAATTATTACTCCAATAGACCTCTTTGGTGGAGTAGAGTCCTCACAAGTGGTGCATGGCACTTTCAGCAACATCAGGGCTGCAACGGCGAGAGGGAGGGAGTGGGTTAATGAATGAGCCAAATAATTCGATCCAACGAATGTTTTACCAAAGCAAGGGGTCGAGCAATAAAAAAAAAATGTTTTGTGTGCTTCTGAGAAAACATCACGTAGCCTAGTAAATTCCCCCTAAGCTTAAATCGCACTGCACACGCGCAGAGGGTACACGAGCGTAGATGCATATAACGGAACGGTTAACACGAGCGTTCACGCGTGACCAGGAGTTTATACTTACCGTTATATCGAAAAGATAAGCAGGTCAATTAACATGCGATGCCAGAGGACCTGCAACAATTGTAGGCTACATCCCAAAGGAGCATAACTCCTCGAAGTTTCGTTTGTGCAGAACATTTTCTTTTGGAAAGAGATGGATTTCAGCTCGTAATATTTCATGAGGTAAAGTATACTACAGCTGCTTATCTTCAGTATCAGCATGCTTGTGTAGCCAGCACAAAGTAGCAGTCGTTTGGCTGAGTAATAATGAGATTAGATCAGGTCTTTTTTTCTCACGCATTATCTGCCTATTGAATTAGTGAGTGGAGAAAGTGATTAGGTCATGTAAATGTAAGGACAAGGATGGAAGGTTATGAAATTCTACTTTGTTAAAGTGATGTGCAACAGTTTATGATACACCATTGAAAGAAGTGCATCCAATGGTCAAAGATAAGAGAATACTGAATGAAGAACATGGCATGTACTAGCTATGGAGCATTTACATGTAATTTAATGTTTTCAGAATGTAAACACATACACAAATAGAAAATACAATGGCCAAATAGCATTAAATTATCTTGCAAATGTAGGTAGTAACCTAATTTTCTGCATTAACAGTTCAAAAGGAGATGATACATTTGTTATTTTAATCTGAGTGAAGTCTATCAAATACCATCAATTGCTTGAACAAGAAAACAATTCAGTAGATGATATGATCCAATAAATATAATCGTGAACATAAGATAATAAAAAAATTGCAATATCGGTCTATATTTTTTTTATACAACTTTAAATCCCTATTAGTCTCAGATACAGTTTTGCTACAACTAATAATAAACAAAACAAAATATATAATAACACGTGTAATTTAATAACCTACGATGATTCAATATTCTAAATCAATTAAATATTTTGTTCTGTAATGGTTACCTACATGTTAATCCAACATGATATGCGTAACCCTAACACTTGATTAAAAGTCTAAAATCGATGATACATAAATAAACATTGGTCAATTGTAAGTTTCTAACAAATCATCAGTTATAGTGTTAATCTACAAACGTCTTTTAGAATCTGGACATGTAATGTTTTAAATTAAATGGAAGACCACATTTTTATAACTCATGTATGGGGTACCTGTAATCCATGCCAGTTTGAGGTTTTTCCAGTGAGTCAAATCCCATTGGTTTTGTTGGCAATAACTTGCCTGTGAAGGGACACATCTTTGAGACAAAGCTAGGGTTGATTATTGGTGCTTGATCTACCCTAAGTTTAGAATTGACTATTGTGTTAAGAGTGATTGGCGACAAACAGATTGAATTCTTCATGGGTTTCGCAATGAAACGTACCAGAATACCACATTTTTATGACAAGCTATAAGATATAGTTGCAAGTAACAAGACAGGTCCTGTGTACAGGGGTGATGAAAATGCTGCTGCTTGGACTTGCTGAGGTTCGGGCTGAGGTTTGGGCCTTATTCTCTCTGTACCATACACGATAGGATTCAGACTTGACAACAAAACTTGACGACAAAATGGCAGGTCACACTGAAATTTATGGCAGCTGTCTCAATAACATGCATCATATCTATACATTTAAAGCGGAACTAAAACGCGCATATACAGTCATATGAACATGTGCCAGTGTAGACAGGCACATACAAAAGCGCACTTGCATGCACACACCGTATAACTAATAAACCTATTGTCAAACCACGTGCTGTAGGGGTACACACAAGTGTTATGCTACATGCTGATGCCAATGAAGACACAATGCTAGATCATTTGTAATAAAAGGTATAATCTTCTTCAAAATACAAGACCAAAAAAACACTTCACCCAAATTTATAATGACAATCCATAATCACAGATTTGACTGAAATAAATTACTTTATGGATAGCCATCAGCATATCAGATTGACTACGGCGGGAAGTGAGAAAAAGCTAACTGACTAAACAGAGGAGTATATGCCATGAAAAGTTTAGCGGATTATATGTCACAGATTGACACAGATATAAACAGAGCGCCCGCTCACCGTGCTTAGTTAAACAGGGTAAGTGAAAGGCCCCGATTCACACTGTAAAACAACCCAGTGCCCAATTTGCGGAAGGCCTAGCCGTGCCTGTCAGACCTTATCTTTATTAGGTTTTGCAAATGTCTACGCAGGTTTACACTAGGAGCCGCTTCTTGCCTTTTATCCTCAAGAGTGTGCACTCACATTGTTTACACGCCTGAGATTAAGTGTCGGGTGCAAACTGCAGGAATGAACAAGTCGTTCTGCGTGAGCTGGGAAAACCAGGAAACTGTTTCACAGGAACCAGCAGCAAACTGAGTGGAGTAGAGCTCCCACTCAGTTTCTTCTGGCTCTTTTGTGATGTTTGTTTCAGGGCCCTGAGAGCCGTGAGAGAGGGAAACTCAGCTGGATGACCTCGGCTAATGGAATGAACAGTGTTTAGCCCTGTTACATAAAACTGAGCCACTGCAATGCTAGGAGTGTAAATATTTAATCAAACAATTCTTAAGAACAAATGGATCTTGACCCTGTGGAAGGGGTCTCAGCAGTCTTGGTTGAGAAATGAGGTGATGCCTCACGTTTCTCAAGACTACCTTGCAAATTGGTAATTATAATCAATCCAGTGCTCAACAAGGAAATGGAAATACTGTTTCACCATCTAAAGGCAATGAAAATAAGCAGAGAATCTTGAATGAACTATAGGGCTTATAACTTTTTAAAACCAATTGCCAAACATAAACTGACTTTTAATAACACAAAACGAGTACATTTCTGTTGAAATCAGCAATTACTTTGAAATAACTTTGCTTACCGATGTAATTCTAAAGTCACTAACTTCTGAAGTGTTTATGAACAATAACTAGCTTGGGGCCCAGATCAACCAAAACAAGTGCACTTGTTTTCAGTAGACCAAAAATGTCCACACTTAGCATCCATCAAACTTCAAATTTGCTGACATTTATTGATGTTTAATGTATTTTTGTGGAAAAAAATATAGGTTTCATACTTGTGTATGTGTGATCTGTTTACTAAGTTTGATAAAGGCCAAACATGTAATGGAAGGTTTATTACTTGGCAGACATCACAGATGTCCAATAATTGTAATAATATTGCTAAAAACAATGATTAATTACAGCCTTACACTAAATGATTGCAATTAGATAAGCCAAAACAAAATATTTTACTTGTTATTGAAGTAAAAATGTGTGCAGTACTATTACAACTGTCAGCTTGTGCGTAACAGTTTGAATCATAAGTAATGTATTGATTCATACGAGGGAGTGGGTAATTATTGAAAATATTCTGTTCTTTGCTCCTATGTAGAGATGCTCCAGGAGAAGGCCTCAGCTGTGACGGATGACAGTGTGACTGGGGCCCAGACTGAAGGGCCCCCAGAACTTGTCCACAACTCTTCACATCTGGCCCTGCCTACAACTCCCAGCATTCCTCAGGGAAATGAACCTAACCAGGTAAAAGTCAAAGCAGAATGCTAGTTGTAGATTAAATGTAAATGTCCACAAACTGGTTTTTGACCTAAGTATATTTTTTTATTGTTTAGATGTATTGTCTCAGCTTAAACAATTATGTATAGTGCAGGAATTTGCTAACAGTTTTCTTTTCTGTTTGAACATTCCTGTAGAATATTGAGAGTATCAAGGTACTTCTACATGAAAGGGAGTTATGGAAGAAGTTTCATGAGGCTGGTACAGAAATGATCATAACTAAAGCAGGCAGGTGAGTCCAAGCAGTAAACATACACCACAGTGAATGCATGGGGTACATTACACAATGTACTTGTAGATGGGATTGTCTTTATGTGTGTATTTCTGTTTAGACATTCATGCAGCAACCTGTTCATGCAAAGCCTATAGAATAGTTATCCAACTTAAAGGATGAATGTGTCCTCATTTGATTTGCAGCCTAATGTATTTAGAAAAATATTTTTACATTCAAAATGTGTTCAATATTGTTTACCAACGGTGTTTGAAGGTTTTGTACCACTGCCAGTTTATGGAAAGCTTAATTATTTGTGCCACCTGAATTTTTGCATTTGCCATGACCAACTGGTAAGTTCCAATCACAACACACTGTGTAACAGCTATTATGGCCCTGTCCCCGAAGTAGTGTAGG
Organism: Hypomesus transpacificus; assembly: GCF_021917145.1. Lineage (NCBI taxonomy): Eukaryota > Metazoa > Chordata > Actinopteri > Osmeriformes > Osmeridae > Hypomesus > Hypomesus transpacificus. The sequence goes on from NC_061074.1 coordinate 3,989,959, forward strand.
GGCAAAATTCATATACCAGTGAATATGTAATTTAAGACCCAAACGACTGTCTGGTCTGTATGTTAAATTTAATGTGCCCCATGGATTAGATTGTAACCTTAAGACATTGACCAGAAGATGAGTCGACACTCTCTACCGACCTCCACCTCTCATTTCTCATGGGGCTTTTTTTTTTGTAGTCCAAAATGGAAAAGGTCGCCACATTTTTCTTTAATGCCGCATCACTGTGAAAGATGGGCTTTCCCTTGTCCAGCTGATAAAGTGCGCTTAGAATCCTTAAAGCCTTTGAAGGCCTAGGCAGCGCTTAACTACACAGCTGTGCTGGAAAACCTGAATAGGCTTACTTTCAGTCAGGTCTACAGCAAAAGAGTATGTTTATGTTGCTTAGTCATGGAGAAGCTATGTGTCTATCATTCAAAGTTACAACATCGAAAAAAAAATCTCTTGAGAGCAACAGAAATTAAAGTAATGAATAATGCTTGGTAGGCACTTACCACATGTTAAAAGTGCAGTTAGTGTTGGTCAACTCTAAAAAGTGGCAGCTAATATGTATAATATTTGTTAAACAAATCAGATTAGGTATGTTATCGATGATACATAAATAAACATTGGTCAATTGTAAGTTTCTAACAAATCATCAGTTATAGTGTTAATCTGCAAACGTCTTTTAGAATCTGGACATGTAATGTTTTAAATTAAATGGAAGACCACATTTTTATAACTCATGTAGATTAAGTATGTTACCCAATACCAAAATCTACACAACGACAAGATCCAAGTCGTGAACAGTATGTTATTAAATTCATAACGTTAATATGTCAAATCCTTAACTAAAATGGTGGAAATCATTTGTGTGAAATGACCGTTTAATACACACAGTTTATCAAAGGGTTTGAAGGTTTATCTGAATGTTTTTACCTTTTCCATCTGTATCCAAAATATTAAATGTTACTCTGGTACAAAAGTTGTAGCTAGCCACCTTGCTCAAAAAGTTTTAACAGAGAAAGCTTTGTATAGCTGGGTGTGCTAAAGCAATGGGGATGCCAAGCTAATGGCAGCGACATTTTTAAGGAATGAAGCTTGGAGGCGATAAATTTAGCTTCATGCTAAACATAACACACTTTTGGCATACTGGCCATTAAAATTTGTTGACCAAAATAGTAATTTTTGTAGTAGACCATGCTCATTGTGCACAGTAAAAAAAAGAGGATAACCCTAACTCTAATTGGAGCTAGTGTATGGAGCATATGTCAAGTACAAAGTTTCTTGAGTTTCAGTTATTTGAAATTAAAAAGAGCAGATCATGTTTTTTTTTATTTTAGTATTAAAAACATGATAAAAAGTAAATAATATAAAAACCAGGATGGACCTGCACATTTGTAAATTCCGAGCTATAAAATATTACACAATATTCACACAATATGCCAAGATGTAATATTAGTATGCAACTTTATACTAGGTTTTAATGACAAATAAATGTAGGAAGAATGAAAATGAGAGAATGGCAATCTCTTAACGGGTGGCCAGTGAGTGGTTTCTATCCTTAGGATAAAAGATGGGAAACAAGTAGATATCTAATCCACAGGGAGAGGGCAGAGTAAAAGATCAGCGCTATTTCAAAGATAGCGATGTCAGGGGATGGACACTGACGATATCTGGAATCCAACAGTGTGAGGTCTACTCCCTTAAGAGTACAGCTTAGAAAGAGGTCTGCAACTCTAGGGGATGCATATTTAGCAGCCAGGAAGTGATGTTTGTACATTATATGGGGACCCTCGTCCCTTAAGAGGCTTTTAAGCCCAATGTTGACCATGGAATGAAAGGGTTACTTCTTTACTTTATCTACACTAAGGTAGATATCCAACAGGTGCACAAGTTCATAAGCAAGGGGTAAGAAAAAGGTCAGTTTGTTTTTAGCTGAACTGTCCAACTTCCTGGTTGGAGTAGCTCCAGGGGTAGCTATCCCCAAGATTGGGCATCGGCCTACCCCCTTTGTCTGTGCTGGGTGGAAATACTCTTCCAGCTCAACCCTTCAGCCTCTAGCCGTGCCGTGAACTCACAGCCAGCACCTTAACTTGAACATGGACGGCTTGTTATTGTGAGTGTCACAGTCCCGGCCTTAATCCTCCCTCTTCAAAGCGCCTGGTGCTCCCTCTCCTCGCTCTCTCTCTCTCTGTACACAGTCCGTCAGGGGGAGCGACGGCAGGGTGATAAGAGGAGCCCGGCGCCCGCGATCGACAGCGTCTAGCTGGGGCTGGGCGCTCCATCATCCCTCCGCTGCTCCTTTTGATCTCCTCCCCGGCACCGTAGGTTCCCAGAGAGGGGATGGTTAACTGGAGGGCCCAGGCATACAAGTGAATGGCTGAGAGAAACAGCTGGCAGGCCACACAAACACACACACACACCCTGACACTGATATCATACACACTTTCTACGTCCATTTCTCATCCTCTCCGCTTGACACACAAACATTCTCAGGCGTTCTCACTAGCACACCACAGCACATGTGCTGTAAAAAGCAGCTCTGGATAATCAACTTGTTCTTCATTAATTTTATAAACTTTTTATTATTTATAAACAAAGGCGTGCTTGTAGAGTGGTCTTCACTTAAAGAAAAAGGAACTGTAAAGCCTGGACATTTATCATTTCCCCATCACACCTGGATGCTTTGCCATGGAAATAACATTGTCTGTCACCAGGGAAACTCAGGACTGAGATGGCTGGGCTATCCAGGCACTCCCCATTACAACTGATATATCCAGGCATTAGTCATTAGATATGCCATGTGATCCAGTGTGGGCCCCCTTGTTGGAGCTCTGTCAGTGGTGGCCCACGGGAAAAGAATAGCATTCCACTGTACCGCCATGAATTAGGTTCAGCGTGGCATTTCCCATCTTTATCTGCTCCCCTTTCATGACACACTTGGGTAAACTGATGGGTTGAATAAAACACTGACTGGTAGAACTAAACTATAGTGAGAAACTGGAAATAAATCACTACTTAAATAAATCAATAATTCTAACAGTGCAGTAATACCTCATCAGGTCATACACAATTGTCAGCAAAATATAATCAGTATTTAGGTGAATGATTTTACGCACAAATTCCATAACCTGATTCAAGAACTGGATGCTTGTAATTCAGGAGCAAGTTGAACACTTTCTCACTCAGTTTTTCAGTGAACTATTATTAGGGGGAATATGGGGACCTGAATATATTTTCAGAGTAAGATAACACACTTGCTTATAGCTTTCAGTATTTTTTGGTAAAAAAATAACTGTCAATAGTATTGGAAGGTTTTCATATCGAGATCTCTGTTGACCAAAGATGTATATGACATTCCATGACTTAGGGATGTGAGGGTGTCTGTTTCGGATGTTCCCCTATGATTAAACTGTTTCAGCCCAGGACTGATCTCCCCGATCCCCACTAATTCAGAGCCTGAGAGAGAGTAGAGATTACCTGCCTACAATCCCTGCTCTCTTACTGTGGGAGTATTTACAGTAATGTGACCCAAGGCCATGCTTTCGGGTTCCAGTGTCAGGTGCTATGGGCCTTTGAAGTTATGCGTTTACAGCAAAGAGCCATTCGCTTGGGCTAAGGAGTACTGCCCCCAAAGTAATCCATTCAGAGAATATGTCAGGCTTTCACAAGTGTGTCCCACTATTTCAACCTGTTGCTGGGGGTAGCAGCAACAGATAAGGCCCTTTGACCGCAGTCGCTGGGGGCAGTGACGAGTCAGCTGTCCAAACTGTTGTCGGACTCGAGCTTCCATTAAAAAGCACTTAAGCTTTTTAAGGGGCGCTGACTCCCTTTGCAACTTTTGCTTTGACGCAGATGGAGATGAAAAAGAGCAGTTTTCAGGGAAAAGGTCACGGAAGCTGGCGCTATTTATGTGTTTTATGGCCTATTCAGCCATATTAGCATACTCTCTTCCAGTTCTGCAGTACTCTAGAGGATGAAAGATGCAGTATGGTACCACAGTTGCATTGGAAAATCTCTATCATTATGCAGAGGAATGGAGAAATTGAGAAACTTTAATGGGGAAAATTATTTCCAACAATTTAAAACGAATCTACACTAATATTGGTTGATCCCTTTTGAAGGTCTTTTGAAGACCTTGTTTAGCTACTGTCAGTGGGCTAATGTCTTCACTTTCACAATTATAATAAGGGCTGGTTAAAGCCCTCAGAAAGTGCAACTGTTCTACTCTCATCCGGGATGCTGAGCCCAGAAATAGCCACCTTTGTGTGAATTAATATTCAGGCTGGAAGTAATGTTGGTAATTCTACTGGTAGGTGCCTAACACAATTATCCAAGCTCCTTGTCGCTTTTGTTCTTGAACAGCTTTAATGTAGAAGAAACAAGGGTAAGGCTTTACCTAATGCTTTTAATAGGTCCTTATTACCCATCAAACCTCATCCTAGTCCTAACAAGCTGTTACATAGCAGTAGAGATGAAGTGGCATCACTGTCATCGTTTCTTGACACTTACTGAAAATTTACATTCAAATATGTGTCACTGACACACATACAGACATTAAGAAAAGGCTAAAAGCAGGTAAACTACCAATTTCATCTCTCCGGGCTAAAGTATAACTCAGGAGATCCAGTTAAAGGGTGAAATTAGTGAGGAAAAAAAAAACAAATTCCGATCCGTTCTGTATTTTGCTCCTTACAGGAGGATGTTCCCAAGCTACAAGGTCAAGGTAACGGGGATGAACCCAAAGACCAAGTACATCCTCCTGACAGATATTGTACCAGCCGATGACCATCGCTACAAGTTCTGTGACAACAAATGGTGAGTCATTAGCCAAGTAGTTCTTCCAGGCATCTTTCGTTCACGTGCATTCCCAGAGTTCTGCATGTGAATCATCATCACTGGCATGTATGACAAGCTTGGTGTCTTACTGTGAAGCCCAGAGCTCTTGGATTCACAAACTTGTAGTTTGACAGCATGGAAAAAATGGTTTTAATCCATCGTGCGACTGTAGAGTTACGTCAATCGACAGTCACATCCATATGCTTATCTATTACTGTAACGGTTTATTTGCATTGTCACAGTAGGTTAATTTGATGCTTTATTGCTTTGGACACAAGTCTGCATAAGGCAAGGCAGTTTAAACACAATGAAAGAGATGGAGGGTCTAGACATAAATGACAGGATGAGCCAAAAAAAATATATATATGGATCTCTGATTCCCCTTTACCCTACCTGTTTTCTCTTCACCAAAGCAAAATCATTACTGAGTATATCATTGGAGTGCAAAAAAGAGGGATACATGATCATACCGAGAGAGTTTCAAATGCTTAAGATAATACCTTCCACAAACTCCAACTGTACACACTGCCTGGATGCTGGTATCTTCAGAATTCCTACAACCACTATACAAGGTATTGGATTCGAATACAGCTGCTCACCCTTACTTTCAGACATGCTGTTGGTGTATTACTTCCGGCATGTGCTGTGTACCAAAGAGAACAGTAAGTGCTGCTTTTCTCCAATCCGCTTCATCTGTTTGGGATGGAGAGATGGAGCGTGAGTCTTCCCACTTGAAGCCTCCAGCTATGGGACAGATTTAGCTGATGTGGTGGAATAATGGGGGGAAACAACTGGTTTCTGTAATTTTCATAATCAGTATTCTAAAAAGGACAAGGATAATCCTTGTCTGCTCATGGAGAATGAATTTTTTAATCCAACAAAAAATGCCACCATTTTGCATTACATGCTTCACAGCTAACCAGCTGTCAGATGTCAAACTTCTTCTGAAGTGATAAGTCTTTGAATGTGTCTCTGAGATTGAAAAGGCCATGTTTAATAGCATTCGTGGTCCTTTGTTGATTTCAAATACTTCAGTGTTACAGCAGAACAGGCTGCTGTCACTATGCTCACGGTGGCTGTGGATTGTCATTAGCACACAGTTTATTACCGCAGGGCACTGGCAAGCCGCCTGTCAAAACCAGCGGGCTAAAAACAGCTGGGCTGTACCCACTGTCCTCTGATTGACCCTACGCCTGGGGGCGATACCATCGCCATTGACTCCGCCCCCTAAAGCAACATCAAGGCTGGCAATGCGCGACTGCCAAAACAACTGTATCCAAGGGTGGACCGAAAACAAAGGTTATGCCAAGAGAACCGCTGTAAAGATGCAAGCTTTCTTCAGAACCCTGACATTTTTACAGGCATTTCTTCCAGATCTTGTGGGATGGCCTGGAATTTCAGTATTTGCCAGTGTGGGTTCTGGAGTTACTCAGCGACACCTTGGAAGAGCATAATTAGCAGTGATGTTAGGTTAAAGCAAGCCCCTCTAGTCAAAAAAATTAACAGAAAAAAAGAAAGGTTCCCATGGTGTGGGCATTGAAACCACTAGTATTTTGCATCATTACTATATTTGTGTTTGGCATGAAAAGGACACCATCCAGCCCATCACTGAGCCAGAAAACAGTTGCGTGAGAGCTGTCGTCTAGTGGCAGGGGTTGACAGGGTGGTTTCTGAATCAGGGTGGAAAGACTGAGGCATCTTTTACTCTTGCAGTTTGCCATGAACTTCCCAGATGCAGATGATATGAAATTACTAATCCATCACCCTCTCTCTCCCCTTCCTACTCCCAATGTTTTTACTTCCACAGGATGGTAGCTGGTAAGGCAGAGCCTGCAATGCCAGGTAGACTATACGTTCACCCAGACTCCCCTGCTACAGGAGCTCACTGGATGAGACAGCTGGTGTCATTCCAGAAGCTAAAGCTTACCAACAATCACCTGGACCCCTTTGGCCATGTGAGTCACCTTATTGTCTACCTAAAGTATATTCCTAACACTTTTGACTAGAGTACTGTCAGATGCGTTTAAATCAGTATGTATGCAATGAATGAATGATTCTGTTTATATTTAAAATGGCAACCCAGTGACAGGGTTGCCATTTTAGTTGGGGTCAGTGACAGGGTTGCCATTTTAGTTGGGGTCTCAGAAGAAAGTCCACTTTCTTCTGAGCCCCAGTCCGGACACCTTCGGTTGACCAATCAGAGCACCATAGTCCAGTTTTCAGTTGGCACATACTACGTCCTTCCAGTCCATTGCCCATCAACAAAGTCCATAACCGGTCGAATCAGTGTCATCAGCAGAGCGACAAACAGATTGAGGGCTCAGAAGGATGTCAATTTGATCTTGTTCAATTAAAATTTTTACTGCCGGTTCAAAAGAAGGAAACAATCACCAATCTGGGAAGGTAGTGAGTTTCAATGACAACTGGCTAGTAGGTTGACGGAAACCTAAAAAAGGTCAAAGGTTTCAGAATTGAGGGGAGGGGAAAAGATGCAGACAAGACAGAAGAAGGGAGGGAGATACACATAGGAAAGAAGTGTGAAAGAGGTAGCGGGCTCAAGAAAGAAAGGGAGGCAGTCTGACACAAGAAACAGAGAAAGGAATCGAGCGTCTTGGCGCTGAGGGAGGTGAAAAGTGTGACCGTGGCAGTGCAGCCCAGAGGGACTCTGGGATAGCTTGTCCAAAACCATCCTGTCAGCAGAGGAGCTCATTAGGTTCATAACCTCTCGGGTCAACGCCGGGGCCTGCTGTCAGGTTGAGTCGAGCGCCTGGCCAGTGATAAGGGCGAGTAACGAAAACTGAGAGAGAGGGAGGCCTGGCTATGTACGGCTGACGCCCATACCAACAGGGACACAAGGGAACCACCATTTCACTGTGTTCCAATGGAACCTTCCCTAGGCTCACTCACACTTGAGCAGAGTGAGAAATCACTCCTATTAAAATCTCAGAGCTGAAATTAAAACAGCCTGTCGGTAGACAAGAATATCCGTTGATGCCGTTAGACAACGATTAGATGAATTCAATTAATATGGAGAAAATCATCAGACTCAACGTCCGTATGACTGTCACCGTTGCATTAGATTTTGACAGTCTAACCCAAAACTGCCGTAACCTCCAACCTCTCCCCCAGAGATGCTCAACATCAGCAGAATAAGCAAAACCCCCACTGATCTGGGCTCCTCTGCTACTGTTGGTCATGACCCTTGATAGTGATTTTAAATACAGATTCTACTTTTTTTGTGTTAGGATACTTACATGTCCCCCCCACCCTTCTCAAACAATATTAAATATATTGTCCATTTAGGAATCAATGACTAAATGTGTGTTATCTAAGTGACCTATATCATTTTCCACTTTTGTGGAACATTATTGAAACTAATTGTCATGTTCAAACTGCAAATGGTTGAGATTTAAGTCCCTGCTGATTACCAATATAACCAGTGTAAAGGACTTCAATGTACTGTACTGGTGAATACAAAACGTTACTTGCAAGGTTATTAAAAGGGTGCTTGCTTGGATTCTACATTTTTCTGAGGGTCCTACCTTGATCAATGCAATTAGACAGCGGTAAGCCAGACTACCTCCAGACACCAACTAGAAAGAGCAGAAAAAGATCACAGGAGATTCTCCAGCCGACCTATCAATAGCTTATCCTCCTCTCTACCCTACCCCCAAAACAAGAGCATGTGAGTATTGGGCTGTGGAGGGTTGGTCCTACGTCTAGCCCCTGTGCCTCGCTGGTCTTCACTCCTCTGTAGGAGCCCCATGGTGGAGCAGACTCCTTCAGGCTTAGCCTTGCTTGTAGGCAGTGCGTCTAGAAGGCATGGGGTGGGGGGGTGGAGAGCTTGATGATCATCGCCTTCGACAGAACTGAGCTAGAGATGACCCTGCCCCACGAAGATGAACGCTTCGTTGAACACACAGCTAGGTCTGTTCTGAACAGACTGGTGCTGGTGTGCTGACCTGCCCAAACAAAGCTAAACACTGATCATAGTTAACACATGTGCTGACTGGTGCACTGAACAATCGAACTGCAGTCAACCCAAATGTGACAATGATGTGCTTCAGAGAGCATGTTTACTGCTAAACATGAATTGGAATAAGAGATAAATGAAAATGTGCCTGCAACTTTTTCAACGCTATTAAAAAGAGACAGCAAAGAGATCAGTGTATTTATCAAAGAATTGTTGTATTGTAATGTATTCTTATTACATGTGCCTGCTTAAATATCCTTTCCATAAAATAATCAAAGAAATATTTATATATACTATACTCATACAGTATGAGCTTACGCTGTCTATATATTTTCAGGTAGAAACCAGTGTTTTTTTGTTGAAGTTTTTTTTAACTGTGAATTGATATCCATCTCATGACCCATCCATAATCCACCCTGACCCTTGAAAAGGAGAGCCCATAATTGATGCCTATACACCATAACTATTAAAACAGCTGCAAGTACCTGCGAAAGCAATAGGTGTGGAAAACCTGAGCAACTAAATCTATCCATTCACACTATGGCTCTATTCAAGTCAATATAAATGATCATGATAGAAATTATAACTCTGCTTTACAGGGTTGCCATGCTATTTCCTATAGAATACATTAAACTTCAGAAATTTACATTTTTGACTTCTGCTTTAGTCAAATCATGTCCTGAAGAAGGTCTTACTTTTTTTTCTTTCTCTTACAGATCATCCTCAACTCTATGCACAAGTACCAGCCCAGACTGCACATTGTCAAGGCAGATGAGAACAACGCGTTTGGTTCAAAGAACACGGCCTACTGTACTCACGTCTTTCACGAGACTGCCTTCATCTCCGTCACATCCTACCAGAATCATAAGGTAACACACTGTACTTCAGTGAGTACCGGGTTCTCATGACATCAATAACGTGAGAAACAATCTGGGTACACGGAGCACTGACTACCATTTACAAGATTTGATTCTGCATTGACAATGTAAATTTGATTTATTATATTATGGAAACAGTTAACCGAAAAATCTTAATAGTATCAGTAGTAATCCCCCTGAACCACAGTTACAGTAGTCATATTTGTTATTGTTTCATGTCGTACTGTCAGACATGTCATAAAACATAATTGTATTTATGATTAGATCACTCAGTTGAAGATTGAGAACAATCCATTTGCCAAGGGTTTCCGTGGCAGTGATGAAGGGGACCTGCGTGTCTCAAGACTCCAGGGGTATGTTTCAGAGAACCTGTCACTCGTAATGTCTCAATGAAATACTGAAGTGATGGCGGAAACGATAGTTTTGGCACTGTGAATTGGTCTTTGGAACCAACTCTCCTTCCTCCATTGCTTCAATACTTGTTTTTTGTGCCAAGCAACTGTGAAAGGAATAAGTGTGCTTAAGTCCCTTTTCAAGAAAGCTTAATGTTCCTGAAATGCTTAGCTAATTGGTGTGCTTATATTTCCTTCTTAGGAAAGACTACCCAGTGATTTCTAAGAACATGGTACGTCAGAGGCTCATATCTTCACACAGTCACCTGGCAGGAAAGTTGGGAGCCGGCGTTCTGACAGGGCATCCCCAAGTCCTGTCCCATTATCAGTATGAAAGTGGAGTCCCCCTGTCCAACTCAGACCACCAGGATCACCTCTCCAACCCCTTCCCTCCGAGCAGAGAACCTGGGCTGCTCTATCATTGCTTTAAACACAGAGGTGAGTTCAGGAACACTCAACTACCGATCTTAACTTGTCAGTTGCAGAAAAGGGCTTTTAGGTGTAATGTTTAGCTTGCCTTCACTGATGAGTTAGGGTGCTGGCATAGCTTGAGGCCAGGTACAGTACAAGAAGCAAAGGGTAGCAGGCATGGGCAGAGGTGTGTAGATCTTGATAAAAATACGTCCCATGTATTTATTTGACAGATAATGCCAGGCACTTGGAACTGGGGTGTAAACGTCCATACTTGGAGACAGCAGCGCCCGCAGCCCCTGAAGACCACTACTTCCGATCCCCTCCTTCCTATGAGCCACCATTGCTATCTCACCCTTACTGCGGTGAGACATTAAGCACTAGGGAGGCCTGCATGTACGGCAGCATGGAAGGGGAAACAGGTGCTGGGGCAGGCGGAGCGGAAGACCTGACTCCCCCACCACTGAATATGTGGGCATCAGTGCAGCCTTATCCTCGCTACAGTATGCAAACAGTAGACGCTGTCCCATACCAGCCCTTCACCGCCCATTTCACCAGCACTGCCACCGCCACTTCTGTGGTGCCACACCACTCCGCCTCTATGGCTCCGCGCCCTCAGTCTGACTTAGGGCTCTACAGCCCGGCCTCAGGCCAGCGAGGCCTCACCGCCATACCCTCTTCGTCCTCCTCTTCATCTTCCTCTCCACTTGTTGCAGGCTCCAGGGACAGGGTGGCCCATCAACCTCTCTACCACAGAAAGCCAGGGTCACCTCTCCGGCCTCACAGGGATTTCTCGACTTTCCCGACACAGACTGGTCCATCCATCCGTGACCCCTCCTATCAGTATCAGATGGGACTGAGCACTGTTGGGGCCCACTGGACAGAGAGCTAATGAGTCACACCCCAAAGACAGTGGTGGTGTCCACTCAGCCCACCCACAGCCAGCCAAGGTCCCCAAGGAGCCACGCTGGCTGTGAAGCATGTAATTAACACAGCCATGTTGCACACTGAAGCCATAGAAGTTAAGCTACAGACAAAGCAGGGTGGCCAAACATGAGTGAAAGATTTACCAGAATACTGCAGCTTCAAACCATCGCAGTGCTTTCTACATGCTTTGATTATAATTCCATAGGATGGGCCCCCCCCCCCCTCCATGTATTTATGCAGAAGAGTGCCATGATTTATTATTCAGAAAAAAATTATAAATGTTATGCAGTGCCAAAAGGAGATGTGCTTAGCAGACTTTTAATAGTGTGTTAAAAGTATTAAATATATTTTTTACTGTTGAAAACAAATAGACTATAGGTGGACAACAAGCCCACCCATACTGTCCTGAACAGTATAGCCAAGAGTGTGCAGGTTTCATCCCTTCACATAAAATGATGCTAGCCACACTATATCGTGACTTTGATTAGCATGAAACCATCTTCTAAAGACCGTTAGCATTAAGCCAAAGTCTTTGAACCACAAAACAGCGGTTAGCACTTGGCTCCTTTAACCAGAGTCCAAAACGATGATCTTGGTGATGTGGGACATCAGAGAGGTCCCAAACTGAGCAGATGGGAGCTTAAGGAGCCGTCGTTAAGCCAAAGCAAGGAAAGGAACAGAAAGCGCTGCACAAATCCCAGACCCAAATGACTGAGACGGAAAAATCCTTACAAGACTGCAAATGTAAAACAGCCCAAGTGGGCAAGGAGCCACATGGAAAACTGTGCTGAAGTAGAGTCTACGGAGTAACATTCAGCACTGTCAAACTCCAAGTATTGACAAGTGAATACCACATTATCTTGTGGAATTTACATCATTGGATACAAGCGTAAGCTATATACAATGTGGTACAATGGACTGGGTGATGGTCTGTGTGACTGTTTTAATTTTACCCCATACAAATCCATTTCATTCATGTTTTTAACTTAATATAACTTTTTTCATATTTCAAACTTTTTGCACACGTAACAAATAAATATTTTCATGCCTCCCACTGATGTTTCCAGTTATGTTTACTCTACTTTTTTTTGTTTGTTTCTGGGTGCATATACTTAGTAAAGTACAGAGAGTCATTTAGATTTGATATTAAATGTTAGTCAAAACATGATTAAAGTGCCTGATGACAAGTTGAGAGGTCTGTACATGGTTGATTTGTGGCGTACTCCTACAACACATACCTCATCACTAGAGATTGCTTCATCCTGAGGCCCAATAAAACGTCAAGTCTGTCATTCTACAGGACTATCCAAGACAGCATCTCTGTCTCTCGCTGTGTATCTGTCTTTTAAGACTGGAGAAAGGAAGGAGGATGAGATACAAGAGAAAGACAAACCAACAACAGGCACGTTTCATAAAAAACTGACCAATATTAGTGAAACAACTCAAAGGCTTTAATATACTTGAGCACTCACCTGAGTTACACCAGGAAATGGGTTGAGATGCAGGATCAGGAGTTGAGGGAAGACCTAAGTTTACAAAGATATATGACACCAATAGTAATTTGCTGTATGGAAGGTCAATAAAACGTAATCCATTAATTGGAAAACGATACACCCATTTGAAAGGTATTAATGAATTCTGTACACAAACACAGACATACTGACGTGATAAAATGGGTTGGCAGCTCATTGAAATAATGCTTAATCCCTCCTGAAAAGTGATGACATGAAAGGTTGTTGCATAATGTATACTTGCATGCCTTGGTATATCATAGAATAAAGAAAAGAAGATGTGAATAGGTAAATTATTGCTCATTTTACAAAGATATTCTAAAATGGTCTGGACACGTTTTCTGGTGCCCCTTAGGAAAGATAAGTGATTTTTCGAACCAATTAGTTTCTTTAATTGGTATCACATGTCTCCAATCTTGTAATCTGTCATTCTGACAATTTAAATAGAGGAAAGTAACTGTGCCGTTTGGCCGATTAAGAAAAGTTGTGGGACCCTAGCGAAAAGTGGCCTAAACTTTCCTCTCCAAAGCCACACAGTGGCTGTTGGTTAGTTACAGTTGGATAGGCAGCTAAAATGTGTATCCGACCATAGCTAGCTTCAATATTTAGTTTTCAGACAGTTAGATAAACACAGTACTGTACTTCTATAGTTAGTCTAGCTAACACATAGTCTATTTATAACGGAAGTTGTTGGAAAAGGTTGCCAGATTTGTCGCTAGAGGGGAAAGGTCGCTTAGAGTAGATTGGCAACACTAGACACACTTCCAGTTAGCATATGGTAGCCTACTGTTTGAATCACAATGCCAAGATAGTTACACATTAACGCTGTTTGAATCAGCTTGTTTCAAAGGGGTTTCTTTATGAATGAAATACAATATGACAAATGCTTAACACCAGAAAGGTACAAATTGGGAAGTTGAAATCATAATATAGTTTAGGACAATTTTTACACAGGATTGCCCAGTTTCGTTGTTTTGATGGAACTGTTTCAACCATGTGAGCCACATCTAAGTAGCTACAGCTCTTGCACTCAGGAAGAGAACCCAGTTTCATTCTATACTCTCACTTTGGTGTATGCGTTTAAATCTATGCAATCTTCAAAAATAAGTATATAAAAAATATATAGAAATATTAGTTGTAGCCTACCATGTAAGTACACCCATGAAAACTCCAACTATCTGGACATTTGATATTGGTTAACAGTGGGTTTGGTGATGATAAAATGCCCCAGCTGCAGCGGCCGCAAGCACACCTCACAAATTCCACAGAAATTGTACCCTCTCTTGTTTACAATGTTATGTTCTAAAACAAAATCAAAGTCTGATTTCTATTAAATATGAAATAAACAATGGTGAATGCCAATTACTTTTGTCACTTTCAAGTTATTTCAGAAGAAATAGTGTGTTCTTCGTTTTTTGTGGAGGTGGTACCAACTAATTTGAACACATTTGTACACTGATATATCAATCAAAACAAGGAATGCATCTAAAGAAATAATCAACAACAAAAAAATCCTGTCATACAGTGCCCTCCAAAAGTATTGGAACAGTGAGGCGAATTCCTTTATTTTTGCTGTAGACTGAAAACATTTGGGCTTGACATCAAATAATGAACGTGAGACCAGAGATCAACGTTTCAGCTTTTATTTCCAGGTATTTACATCAGGATCTGATGCACAACTAAGAAAATATCACATTTTGTTTGAATCCACCCATTTGTCATGTGATCAAAAGTATTGGAACAGATATACTTAAAACATATTTAAGTGAATAAGACTTAATATTTAGTTGCAAATCCTTTGCTTTCAATAACTGCAGCAAGTCTGTGACCCATTGACGTCACCAAACTTTTGCATTCTTCCTTTTTGATGCTTTCCCAGGCTTTCACTGCAGCCTCTTTCAGTTGTTGTTTGTTTTGTGGGGTTCCTCCCTTCAGTCTCCTCTTAAGCAGGTAAAATGCATGCTCTATAGGGTTTAAGTCTGGAGATTGACTTGGCCAGTCTAATACCTTCCATTTCTTGCCCCTGATGAACTCCTTTGTTGTTTTGGCAGTGTGTTTTGGGTCGTTATCTTGCTGCATGATGAAGGCTCTGCCAATCAGTTTGGTTGCATCTTTCCTTAAATTGGCAGACAAAATGTTTCTGTAGACTTCCGAGTTCATTTTGCTGCTGCCATCATGTGTTACATCCTCAATGAAGATTAATGAGCCCGTCCCAGAAGAAGCCATGCAAGCCCAAGCCATGACATTACCTCCACCGTGTTTCACAGATGAGCTTGTGTGTTTGGGATCATGAGCAGTTCCTTTCTTTCTCCAAACTTTAGCCTTTCCATCACTTTGGTAAAAGTTAATCTTTGTCTCATCAGTCCATAAAACTTTGTCCCAGAATTTTTGAGGTTCATCTCTGTACTTTTTGGCAAATTCCAGCCTGGCCTTCCTATTCTTCTTGCTAATGAGTGGTTTGCATCTTCTGGTGTAGCCCTTGTACTTTTGTTCATGAAGTCTTCTGCGAACAGTAGATAGTGATACCTTCACTCCTGCCATCTGGAGGTTGTTGCTGATCTCACTAACAGTTGTTTTAGGGTCTTTCTTTACAGCTCTTACAATGTTTCTGTCATCAACTGCTGATGTTTTCCTTGGTCTACCTGTTCGACGTCTGTTACTTAGTACACCAGTAGTTTTCTTCTTCTTCAGGACATTCCAAATGGTTGTACTGGCTATGGCCAATGTTTCTGCAATGGCTCTGATTGATTTTCCATCTTCTCTAAGACTCACAATTGCTTGTTTTTCACCCAAAGACAGCGCTCTGGTTTTCATGTTGTTTTCACCTCTGAATACAGTCTGCATAGACAAAACCTATCTTACCCAATCTGAACCTGAGTGTAGACATTCAGTGGTATTTATTGATTGAATAATGTATGTAATAGGACACACCTGGGCAACAAAACACACCTGTCAGTCACATGTTCCAATACTTTTGCTCACGTGACAAATGGGTGGGTTTGAACAAAAAGGTGATATTTTCTAATTTGTGCATCAGATCCTGATGTAAATACCTGGAAATAAAAGCTGAAACGTTGATCTCTGGTTTCACATTCATCGTTTGATGTCAAGCCCAAATGTTTTCAGTCTACAGCAAAAATAAAGGAATTGGCCTCACTGTTCCAATACTTTTGGAGGGCACTGTATGTTTGAATTGGTTATTTCATAGTTTTACATTGTGCAAACCGTAGTTCGGTATGTTTGTGAATGGCAGGGTGTGAGAGCATAGGGTCTAGCTGGCCCTCTGCTTTCTCTCTCACACAGCACTCATTAGGTCCTGAGTTATGGTGATGGTCGGGCCCTGGCTCTTGTCAGCAGCTCCTTTCTCCCTTTTCTTCTTTCCTTCTCTGCCTCTCTAGTCTGTTGTGGGGGGGAAAGGCATCTCTGTCCAGGGAGCTACCAGTGCAACAAATCAATGGTCAGGGATCTAGGACCTTCAAAACGGCATTAAATGCCAAGTTACTATGTAGACTGAAGACTTAAATCATGAAATCACTGAAATCATGACGATGGGGATTATACATATTTTTGACAGTGATAAAGAAAGCTTAAATACATACAAATATGTTACTGAAGTATCGGATGTGCAACTTCTACTCAATAAAATAAATGCAGTCCAGTTTCATTGTTATTGTCATTTTCATTGTCAATAGAGACAGACATAAAAGCAGGAATAGAGAGATGGGAAGACATTCCAGAAACAGCCCCCGCCGGAATCAAACCTAGGCCCCTGTGGTGAGGCCTTACCCTATGTAGTATGCACACTTACCAAGAGAGCAAGCAGGGCATCCAAGTATAGTTCCACTGTTGTGACTAAAATTCCACAGACTGCACATGTACAACATGATTACAATTAGTAATATTAATTTAATTTAAATCTGGCAGAGTATTTAAATTACCAACATAGGATACACATGGGTACAACATTTCACTGACACATCATAACAAAAACGACCTAATTAACCAGCCAGCATTTGCTATAAAACATTGTATACATGCCTTTGTACTGCAAATTAAAGTAGCAGCAAGCAATGCTTATGTAGTGATGTACTCAGACTAATACTCTGGTGTCTGAAAGGCCCTTCCATATATTCATGGTGTATGACTGATATGTTTGATTTAGCTACGCAGAATTGTGGATTTGGATAAGGGAGCAGAATTGAACCGCAGCAGGTGCCAACCAGATCTATAAGCAAAAAAAGATACAAAAAAGGTGTCATATTTCAATATTCAATGAGACCAGACTTACATATACCATATGAACAGATTTAGTTTAATCAAATAATCAATTGTGATTGAGTTTAAGTGACTTTCTTGTAAAGTATGGAAACAATATAAAATATAATACAATTATGAACACTAAAGTTCTATGTATGTATTGTTTCATAAAAGACACCCTAAAGAGACATTCCAAAGAACTTAAGCGCCGAGGGACAAAAGTTCATTTGCCTATTTCATTTTCTTTTTTCATGCAGATTACCTTTGGCTCTAGCTAGCCTTAATAAAAAAACTCCAGCAGACATATCTAAATTTATGCCATCTAACTTTCCACATAAAACACAGTGTATCTCCATTATAGAGAATCCTGGTCTGAGCCCTTGCGGAGTACAGTGTATCTGTGGCCGTATCTATCTGTGAGAACTGGGGGCCCAGGTCCATCTGGAACTCATTGGAGAGAGCTCTGACCGTGCCTCTTTCCCTTGCACTACACGGCCCTTCCCGATGTCGTCCCATAATCCCGTCTGAGAGCTGCCCGGAGTGGGCGGATCTACTCCGGCCCCCTCTTGACGGGCTTAACTGGGCCGCCTTGTAAAAAAAAAAAAAAATGGCTGGGTCCTCTCCCTCACCCAGGCACTCAGAAAACACACTTTAAATACTTGAAGAGGGATTTAATATCAAGTCCATTAGGGCTTTTCTGGAGCCCTGTAAATAGTCAATTAGTGGATGATTCTGATTTGATCCACATGCGGCAAGATCCGTTGCAAAAGAGATAAAAGTGCAAGGAAGGGTTGGTTGGTGGGCTAGCGTGTTTTAGGGTGTTACATATCTGTCATCCCATGGATGGGTGATACTGAACCACAAGTTAGGGAGGTGGATCTGAGAGGTGGCAGAGCAGGATCCCACATCCTCTTCTTCCTCACCAACCACTGTTTAAATTCAACAGAATCCCAGTTGACTGACCTCTGCCAGGGGCCACAGGAAGTGCAGCAGAATGGGAAGGAGGCAAGAGAACTCTGGACTCCCCAAAGAGGTGGGTCAGGCTGTGAGAGAATGGCTGTGAAGGGGGTTCAGGAGTGAGGCCAGAGGGGGGGTTGTGGGTTCAACTCTCTGGTGGTGGGACACTTAACTGTGGCGGTGTCCCTTGATCAAAGGTACATCTGGTTGGCTCTAGTAAAAAATAAAAAAAATAATGTAAACCCTGTTATAAAACTGGGCTCCCACATTAACTGGCTTTGGATAAAAGCATCTGTAAAAATTAATAATTATTTTACAAGAACTCCTTAGTAAATCCCATTTGGAAGAAGAAAGAAATTTCTTTGCAAGAAATTTCTGTATGGATTAAAACATTTTATCTGTCAGATTAAGTCGGGTCTAAGGGATTGATGAATAACGTACACTGAAGGCAACGGAACCCAAGCCAACAAACAAGCACAAAAAGAACAAAAAAAAACGTAATGCTCCAGAATTGTGCCTCAAATTGGCCTTCAAACCAATCAGAGCACAGCAAATGTAACGTGAAAGAAGGGACTTCCCATCCAGATCCATACCTCAGTGAAATATGCACATGTTTTTGGGGAAAACAGGGTCTCATTACAGAGGCTGCTGTGGTAGAAATGCTGGATCTTTTGATGACTCCAGATGCATGGTCTGCAAATGACTTCATGTTAGTATTGGTAACTCTGATTAAAGCCAGAATGGAGTTAACTGTATTTTTTGTGTGAATATATATACAGTATAAGTATACTTAAAATCTTTACAGTATATGTTAGTAACATATACAAAAAAAAAATATATATTCACACATATATATACACACATATACACCTTGTAGGTATATGCATACAGCACTGAAAGGGTGTGGTGAAAACATTCATTATTTTGCTGAGGCGTTTCAAGCGTCTTTTTCCTCTGCCTCTTAAACTCCTGGCCACTCATCCAATCAGCAACTGTTGCTGTCTCCAGCGGCCAACCCCTTCCTCCTCTTAGCCCGAGCCGTGATAACAACAGTGTTCATACCGACAAGGAACGCTACGAAAATGACTCATTCAGTGTCAGAGCTGGTATGTCTCTCTCTCACGCACAGACACTGAAAAAGACAAGACACAGACAAACCCACTGACATACACACACACCTTTGACAAAACAAACAAGCTAGAGGCAACATAAGAAACTTAAGTCTGTCACATCGGGTGCAATTAATTTGGCTTGGAAGACAGCAACAACAACGGAGTTGGAAATAGTATATACAGATGGTTACAAAATCTTGCACAGCACAGAGTGCCTTTAACAGAGTCCCTCCCTCCACAACCACAACCCGAACCCCCTTTTCCTCCCACCCCCTCGTCACTACTTCTTCAGGTTCACTGCAGCCCAGTGACAAGATTCCCTTTACATGCTGTGTGAGACACTTTTTAGAGGCAACAGGGAAATTCCTGAAACAGCTTTCTTGCGCTGTGGAACAATACCACCATCCCTTTAAAGGGATTATGCGTTGGGTTCTGTAGGTCCTGTGTTGATGCTGACCTGTGTGCAGGAGATAGATCCATCACAAACGTGCCTGGCTCTGTTTATTTAATGCAGTGACAAATGAACGGGCACCAGCTGATGCACTGGGCTGGGGGGGAGGGAAGAGGGACAGCTCAAAATGGCCTACATTGGCGCTGGCGGCTGTGTTGTGATGAGGAGTGACATCAGCGAACACATGCATGTTAGGTATATGGACAGTACAGTGACTGAGCCAATGAGCCTCATGGAGCTGCACAGACAGCCTGGAGTGCCCGTTCCATCTTCTGGACAGAGAATGCAATTGCAGGCTGAAAGCAGTTTGTTCATGTCTTGTCACATTCCATGGTTCTGATGTATTAGAATTCCAAACCTCACAAACCTTGCCACCATCGCATTTTCAGTAAAACGCGCCCAGGAATAATAGGGAAATGGCAAGTCATAAGAGAGAAAACGGCTAAACATGATGAGGGACAATTCTTGAGGTCAGATTACTCAACAACTGTGTCTTGTTTAGACACCAATCACCTTTCCCATCCCTTTTGCTGACAAGGACCCGGTTTGCAGAACACTTATCTGATCTGGATAATTGATATCAAAACCCTTAAGTATTACTTGAATGTAAAAGAGGGCATTTCCACAACTTGGAACATGGAAACCAAATTCAAGAAATTAAGTGACCCTTTTAGCGTTGCCCTTCACATCCAGCTCTGGGTTAGGCAGGTCCAGCAGCTGACTAGTCATGTCAGAAGCAAGGACACCCCTAAAGCCATATTGACTACAGTACAGTATGCCCAAGTCTTCGGCCGAGCGGGACATCTTGGACTTAAGGAAATATCTATCGGATTACCTCCAGGGAAGCGTTTGCAAATCTCCTGCTAAGATGTTTGTCCTCTTTTAAGTCTGAATGAGCCTCCTGAGCTGGCTCCTTAGAGCTTCACCTCCGGCCGGTGCGGTGCCCCCCGTCCAGATCAAGTGTTTAGTTCGACAAATACGGCTTAAGCAGGGGGATCGTCTACCTGTGATTGACAGGTTAGCTCAAGGAGACACAATCCTCCCAGAGGTGATTATGTGCCTAAAGAAAGGCAAGGAGAGGCTCACATTGCAGCAGTGTTTGTCATTATGCACGCGTAAGTCGTACACGGCCCATAATGCCAATTAGAACAAATAGAAGTAAGACGAAGGCAGAGAGGATAAGCTTTGCAACAACCACGTCTACTTGTTAGGGTGCGTGGTTACTCACAAGTTCTTTGAACCTACTCATGCAACAACAGCTTATGTTCTGGAAGAATTGCGTTACTGACTAAAGGGATAGTGAGGTCACACTCGAACAAATCTTTTTCAGGTCATTGCTAAAATACATTTTCAACGTAGCAAATAAACTGTGGGTCGTACCTCTGGCAACATCTCCAGAAATAAATGGATGTTAATACTAATATACTGCTCCAATATTTATTCTAAAAATCCCTAACCCCTGGACAGCCACCTCTCCCTTGTCCTTTATTCCATTGGTGTGCAACATTCACAGCTAAACTATAATCACATACAACTACATAGGAACTGCTGCCTATACAGTTTGAAACCCCAATGTTGTTACTAACATAACTGTTATGAAATTAAAGCCTGAATGCACACTGGTCTAGAAGTCACTTGCACCACACAGTGGAACCTTCTCCAGACCATTACATGAACCCCAAAGTTGTTTTAACTGTCAAGTCCCAATTAATAAAAAGTGGCGTCCTTGAACCAGATGTGACAAGAATGAGTGGGTGGCTTTTCCAAGAACTGAGTATGTGTGTAACTCTGCCAAGCTACCTCACAATGAGTGCTCTAAGTCCAGGTAGGAAGGCAAACTTGCGGATTTAGGTCGTCAGCTCAGGCTTCAAAGAGTCTTATCAGGTGATTTGCAGCTCATCCCTTTGTGGCTCAGGCTGAGATGTCCTGCAATGACCCCCTGATGACCCCTCACGTAAAATCAGGTTGTGTGTTTAACTTTGCCTGGCCAGGCCATCTCAAGGGACAGCATGCAGAGGTGGTAATAGTTACTTGTATCTGTCAAAAACAGACTGATCTAACATTTCATGAGTTACCGGGCAACCTTATCCTTGCCTTGGGTCTAAAACAAGCAGATAAGATGCTATCCATGTGTGTATGTGTTATACTTGCCACCTACACGTGGTATGTGTTGAAAGATAGAGCGTAGCTGCAGATAAGAGTCCCTGCTTCATGCCTCAGGAAGGAGTGGTACAGATGACACTGAAGAGCATTCACATGGTGCTCACATGGACCAGAGCGGCACCTTGTGCAGTGGCGATCAAGTGATCAGACGTCTTATCTCCACGAGCAGGCGTCGTGAGGAATGTGCTGAATGCAAACAGGCTAGAAGCCCCAGTGCACGTGTGCTAGTGTCCATGTGAATGATTGAGTATGCATGTCTGTCACGTATTACCAGTG
Organism: Hypomesus transpacificus; assembly: GCF_021917145.1. Taxonomy (NCBI): domain Eukaryota; kingdom Metazoa; phylum Chordata; class Actinopteri; order Osmeriformes; family Osmeridae; genus Hypomesus; species Hypomesus transpacificus. The sequence continues at coordinate 4,012,088 of NC_061074.1, forward strand.
TAAGTAATAAGTGGACAGGTGTGTTCGTTCAGATCTCAATGTGTGCTGACGGTCTGTCCTAACCCCGAGTGACCTCTTGAGAACATGACAAACAGCCCCCGGTGTCTGAATCCTCCAGCTGAAGTTCATTACATCATTTAACCATGGGCTTCTTGATCAAAAGCCAAATAAAATGGGTGATTACAATTAACCAAGCCCTAGAAGGGTGGGCAGTTGGCATCTCAATAATGGGAATCCTGCCTCCGCATTCTGCCCTTGCCTTGATACACTCGTGGCTGATGTGAAAAGATGACACCTCCCCTTCCTCTACCTATTCCCTACAGGCCCCACTCCTCCCAAAATATGGGCTCTAATTTGCACAATTACAGCTAATGGGTGGGATAGCATCTCAAGCTTCCTTCTAACTTTAGGAAAACATCCGGTTGCCAGCAATAGCATCACGCTTACAAACCAGCAGCAACAACCATAACATTTACATGCCCATGGCACTAAAAACCCTTATCTTACCTCAAGGCTCAGGTTAACAACAGCTTTATGTACAACTGTAAAAAGGAATGGTTGTATTGCAAAAAAAATATGTCTTATTAACAAATATAAATGTTTGTGTGAGACACTGAGGATCTTCTTTGGAGTGCATGCAAATCTAAGGGTGTACATCTGTGTGTGTGTCTTTGAGAATACAGTAGCAAGGCTCTAATCTTTGATGGCCGAGATAGCGCTCCTACGCAGCCAGATGTCCGTATCACAACCACTCATCTCACACGAACCAGACAATGACTGCAAATCTCTGATGGCACAAACAACTTCCTGATATCATTATGGATTTGGGAAATTAAGACAGCATGCCTGTTGCAGTAAGTGGGCGGACAAGTAGGTGGACTGGTGCTCATGATGTATACTGCGTGTTGCGTTTTGGTACGTTTTTGTGTGCGAGTTGACCAGATGAGATTGGGGGCGGACAGACCAATTTCATGGGGGTGCCCGGAGGTGCCAGCCTCTGAGCCGCCTCTTCAAGTGCACTGATAGCTGTCTGCATGGGGGAGGAGACGACACAGCGGATAACACAAGGAGTCATACAGGACACATACGGAAACATACAAATCTAAACAAAGGCAAAAAGTTGTTTGCTGAAACGTGTGTCTGTATGGTCCAAATCTCCAAGTGAAACACAACTCCTAGGGTGTACATTCAAAGGAATCCAATTTCCAGCCAGCACAAAATGTATCACTATTTTACAATGGGTACACATAAATGTGTGTTGCACCTAAATCAAACTGTCAGAATGAATTGGGACAGTGAAGCATGACCATACATTTCTTATTCCTGAAGGGCTAGTCCTTAACGAATGTGTTTTTGTAACGTGTAAAGCAACAGCCACACCTTCCCATGCTTATTGTCCCATTTACGGCGGGGGCCAAGTGGTTGTCAAAAGAACCTGGGATGGGGTTAGATGAAAGGCACCTGATGAGCAGGTCGACAGAGCACACATTAACCATGGATCCATCACAAACAAGCCGCAGAGCCCAGCTTGACACACGGGGCCGGAGGGACGGTGGGTGGGCAGATCTCTGGAGAGGGAGAGAAAGCTCTCCGTGAGCTCCGTGTATAGAGGCTGCAGCCTGAACAACCTGTCTCTCCCCTCCCATGTTTGCTCTGCAGACTATTCTCTGCCCCAGTCCATGTTTGTTTCACCACTATTTGTGTGAGAATGTATGCCAAATGGGTGTAAGAGTGCAGCACTCCTTTGTTGGAGTGACAGTCTGTGTATTCTGGGGGAATCCCTGTCCTTTCTCTCTCTATGCATGCTTCAGGGGTTGAGACCCATAATAGAATTGGAAAGTTAAACATAAAAAATAAAAAACATGTCATGTCAGTTAAAGCACTATGGCAAATAAGACCCTTGTGTGCCATGTCTGTAACTGCTGGTATGTGATACCGGGGTATGAATAATAAAAAAACAAACTATAATAAATATTTTAAAATTAAAACACCTCTGAGGACCAATACAAAATGTGGTTCCCTGTTTGGTTTAGTCAAAGTTAGACCAACCAGCAGTACTGCCACACCAAAGAGGAAGTGCCTTTATGACTCACTCCTAGCGTGACAAACTATCATTAGGAATTCTCTTTTGTCACTTAAGCAAACAGGAACGAGAACCAGATGATAGAAATCAAAGCCAAGCAAACACCACTTAGAGTGTGAAGGGAGACACAGCGCTACCGATGTCACCACTGGCACTTATCAAAATAAACTCTCCTGGCTGCTTGTCACTCGGGTGGCACCCTGAGCAAACCTGGCTAATCTGGCCTCCATACCACAGAACAGCAACGTTTTCCTGATGGGAAAACTTTGCAGCCTTGATAGTTACTGGTGAGGGGCAACATTAGACTTAGCCAGAGCTGCGTTTGCCCATGAATCAGCACACTTTGAAGAGGAGTTTGAGATTCAGTTCCCCTATGTTGATGTTTTTTCCTCCCCCCGGGAGAGTTGTGTCTGGACCTCCTTCAGACTCCAGTGCCCCCCTATGTCCATGTTAGCTGTGTACGCTTACAGACTCCGTTCTGGCTATCTTATTAGCCTGTTTCAACAGTCTCCAACCACTTCAACACTAGCAAAATGCATCCCCATTCAGATTCAGAGGATGCAGGGCAAAGAAGCTAGTAAAACACAACATTTAATAAAAAGAAGAATGGTTCAGTCCATGTTTGCCTCTCAAATCTCTGTAAAAGCGTAAGCGGCTCTTCAATTTGAGCAGCTTTGTTGAAGTGAAGTTAGAAAAGAAACAGCTGTCTCTTCATTGTCATGGAGGAAGAAAGCCCTGTTCAAACGATCACATGGTGAGACAAATCGTGGGTTGAGAGAGACTGGAGAGTGTCACAGTATGAGGACGGAGGTGGAAAATGTGAGGCAAGAGCGCCCTACACTGTCTGTGAAGGGGAGGGACAACGTCGGGTGTGGTATCAAACTGCCTAACTAGGTTAATGAGACGCAGCGAAGCGCACCGTGTTGCTAAAGATGTGTCTGTGACACCGTAGCCTTGTAGAAGGACAATTATTAGGCTGACTCCTAATCAGCGCATACATAGGCCCATATACACTCAGGCACACACTTGCACAAAAACACGCAGCCGCGACCCTCTGGTCTGAGCTGCTAATTGGACAAATAACTGTTAGGAGCACAGCAGGGCTTTGTGGGGCTTTGGCAGCCCAAAATCTAGGTCAGGACTGAAAGCCAATGGGACAAGACAACAATGACCCTAAAACTGTCCAGTAAACATGGATAGTGTAATTGTATTGTACTTTATTCAAGTCAAAACAAGTGAAAACAGTAGGCATACATGCCCCCAAAGCAGTTATATATATTGCAATTTTGAGCCACCCATTTGTTTGAGAGAGAGAAATGTTTTAAATAATCATTTATGATACTGAGGCATTGGAAGGCAGTTTCACATTGGGTGTTTCACAGCAAAAAGACCTGATAGGGTTGAGGCGTGCACGGTCCAAATGACAACAGGTTCCCAGTTTGTGTGCAGAGTGAAGATAGAGACCCGTCTAAAAGCACTGCTGGGAAGCATCGTCAGTCCCCACTGTTCTGAGTGTGTTTTATACGTCTGCACAATATATACAGTGCCCTCCAAAAGTATTGGAACAGTGAGGCCAATTCCTTTATTTTTGCTGTAGACTGAAAACATTTGGGCTTGACATCAAACGATGAATGTGAAACCAGAGATCAACGTTTCAGCTTTTATTTCCAGGTATTTACATCAGGATCTGATGCACAAATTAGAAAATATCACCTTTTTGTTCGAACCCACCCATTTGTCACGTGAGCAAAAGTATTGGAACATATGACTGACAGGTGTGTTTTGTTGCCCAGGTGTGTCCTATTACATACATTATTCAATCAATAAATACCACTGAATGTCTACACTCAGGTTCAGATTGGGTAAGATAGGTTTTGTCTATGCAGACTGTATTCAGAGGTGAAAACAACATGAAAACCGGAGCGCTGTCTTTGGGTGAAAAACAAGCAATTGTGAGTCTTAGAGAAGATGGAAAATCAATCAGAGCCATTGCAGAAACATTGGCCATAGCCAGTACAACCATTTGGAATGTCCTGAAGAAGAAGAAAACTACTGGTGTACTAAGTAACAGACGTCGAACAGGTAGACCAAGGAAAACATCAGCAGTTGATGACAGAAACATTGTGAGAGCTGTAAAGAAAGACCCTAAAACAACTGTTAGTGAGATCAGCAACAACCTCCAGATGGCAGGAGTGAAGGTATCACTATCTACTGTTCGCAGAAGACTTCATGAACAAAAGTACAAGGGCTACACCAGAAGATGCAAACCACTCATTAGCAAGAAGAATAGGAAGGCCAGGCTGGAATTTGCCAAAAAGTACAGAGATGAACCTCAAAAATTCTGGGACAAAGTTTTATGGACTGATGAGACAAAGATTAACTTTTACCAAAGTGATGGAAAGGCTAAAGTTTGGAGAAAGAAAGGAACTGCTCATGATCCCAAACACACAAGCTCATCTGTGAAACACGGTGGAGGTAATGTCATGGCTTGGGCTTGCATGGCTTCTTCTAGGACGGGCTCATTAATCTTCATTGAGGATGTAACACATGATGGCAGCAGCAAAATGAACTCGGAAGTCTACAGAAACATTTTGTCTGCCAATTTAAGGAAAGATGCAACCAAACTGATTGGCAGAGCCTTCATCATGCAGCAAGATAACGACCCAAAACACACTGCCAAAACAACAAAGGAGTTCATCAGGGGCAAGAAATGGAAGGTATTAGACTGGCCAAGTCAATCTCCAGACTTAAACCCTATAGAGCATGCATTTTACCTGCTTAAGAGGAGACTGAAGGGAGGAACCCCACAAAACAAACAACAACTGAAAGAGGCTGCAGTGAAAGCCTGGGAAAGCATCAAAAAGGAAGAATGCAAAAGTTTGGTGACGTCAATGGGTCACAGACTTGCTGCAGTTATTGAAAGCAAAGGATTTGCAACTAAATATTAAGTCTTATTCACTTAAATATGTTTTAAGTATATCTGTTCCAATACTTTTGCTCACATGACAAATGGGTGGATTCAAACAAAATGTGATATTTTCTTAGTTGTGCATCAGATCCTGATGTAAATACCTGGAAATAAAAGCTGAAACGTTGATCTCTGGTCTCACGTTCATTATTTGATGTCAAGCCCAAATGTTTTCAGTCTACAGCAAAAATAAAGGAATTCGCCTCACTGTTCCAATACTTTTGGAGGGCACTGTATGCCGTGCAAGACTCCCTTAAACCCGTCTTTGTGTTGCTGTCAATAATCATGTTTACCTTGTCATTAGCCCCTGGCGGCTCTGTGCTAGTCCACTGCCACGGCTCCCACTACCAGCTGATGAATGACTCCACTGCCGCTCAGGGATCAGTGCCGCAGCAGTTACAGACATGTTTTCTGTTCTTGTGGACACTTTTCCTCGGCCCTCTTTTATTTTCAAAAGTTTAACTGCACTAAAGCAAACATTGACATAAAGAAGCAGAGAGAAAACAGAAAGTGAGTGGAATGGGGGATGGAGGGCTAGATATGCTACAGACCCAAGTCTGCACTGCCCATTTTGGCCATTGCCCCTTGCCCCCACCACCTCACTTCTAAGACTAAAGCACACCATCATCTGCACTACCCCTCACACTTTGCATGTCATGCCTGTCATGGGGTGGGGGAGGTTACAGTTTTCATGACAGTTTCTCTGCTTAGAATGCATTCTGACACTTGGGCGCATATAAAAAGCATAACAGTTTAATCTGATACGTACCGAGGACAAATTGAGCGGATGGAGAGGCAATAAATGTCTAAAGGACAGAGAGCTTTATTCGCACGCATTTACATCACAAGATGGTCGAGCAGGCAGAGAAACTGACATGCCAGATGTGATTGTGTGTGACGAGGAGAAAGAAGGTGTGAAAAGACGAGGGTCTCCATCTTGCTCCCAAATGATCCTAGGCCTAAGCTCTATATCCAGCAAATGGCAAAAGTCATAGCCCATAGTCCTTTTCTCCTCACCCTATAAATAACATTCAGTTATTTAGTAGCAACTAAGCAGGCTAACAAAGACAGGGATACAGATCCAGAAGGAGAGACTTAACTGGGGATTAGGTATGCAATACACATTGACACAGAGTTGTTAAGCAAGCAATAAAAATCAGCGGAAAACAAAAAATATATATAATGAAAGAGTGCAATATAACATTTGTATTCATTGTCAGAAAAAAAATCGTTGTAAAATGGAACTGCAACTACAGGGAGAGACTGACCTCTGCTGGCCAACATTTAAAGCAACTTCACAAACTTGGTGTAAAAATACAAACGCAAACTCTTATGTGTTGCCGATAAAAATAAAATGTCTTCATATTATTGTGTAATCTAACTGGACTCTTAATTCTGTATTTGACAAATGAAACTGTTTAAGAAGGTAAAACAATATCACTTGACAGGGATATATTCAAATCACAAATCAGTTTGCAAGTGTTTTCATACACAATCAAAATCCTCGACAGTTGCCACTATAGTACGTAAAACAGGCATGCACCAACACACGCGATTGTGGGCCTTGCGTTCATGGTGTCACACAAAGTCCAAGGGCCCCGTTTCTCTGGTCACATTAAAAACACAACGGCTGCAGAGAATGCAAATACGAAGCTGGGCATGGAACTGAGGCCAACAATGGATCTGCCGAGCACCTTGATGTGACACCTGCCGCAGAGCACAAGTCTTTGTGCAGCCCCTGAGTGCAGGACAAGACAAGGAATGGAGGGAAATGGAAGGACAAAGGCAAATCCTTTTGCTGCTTTTGTCAAGAGCGGGTGGCAATGTTTGCTTTGGAGGTGTTTTCCCGGTCGCAACAGCGGCTGTACATGGTAGGGACGCCCAGGGTTATTGTCTGCTGACACGAAACAGGGGGGGACGGAGGGAGGGAAGGAGGGAGGGACGGAGGGAGGGAGGGACGGAGGGAGGACACCGATGCGTGAGTAAACATCTCTGTTGGGCAATTGCCAAGGGGTGAGGTTTTCTTAAGAATGACACCAGCACTGTCAATACACACACCTACCTAGCATCCAACTGCGGCAGTTCTAAGGTTCCCTTGTGTGGCATCAGAAACAAGCTCATTAGCCTTTTCTTACAGCGCTTGTAAACTGTGGAACTCACTGCCCACAGAGATTAAGAACATTTCAGAGTTTAAAATGTTCACCTCTATGCTTAAGGCATGGCTGAAAACAAACCAAAACTGTACCCATTTGTAAATGTCTGAGTGTGAATGAGTGAGTTTATAATCAGTACAATTGCATTGTGTACTTTTCGAATTAGTTTTTCGAATGAGTGTTTTCTGAATGTGTAAAATTGCACTGTGTATTTTTCTTATTTAGTATTTTTTTTTATTACGTGTTATTGTAGGAAGGCCCATTTGAAAATTAGCACTTTCTATAAACTCTATGTGCATTACATCAGCTGCAAACTTTGCTCTGTAGCTATGTTTAACTGCATTGTCCCTGTCAAATACATTTTATAAATAAAAGGGGTTTCACCGACACAATATTGCATCACATTTCATGCTCTCAACTGTCATCAGCCTCCAAATCACCTACTGGCACGTTATATCTGAGGATCTACAAGATGCATCACAGGATGCGGGTGGAGAATCACAACAGGAGGAGACTGCACAGATTCCTCTCTACGTCTGATTTCTGTAAATGCCTCATGTTCTATACAGGTAGATTTCCCCACATTACCCAATGCTTTCCCTTCTAGACACAGATATTATCCACAAGCCAATGGTAGGATGGGAAGTGTGTTTAATCATCTTTGAGTCAACATATTCAAAAATAATAAGAGAGTTCCACACAGCGACAAAGAACCTGACAGGCCTGTCCATCCACATCTACTGTGAGCTTGTGTAGCGCCCAAAAGCCTAGGACAACTCATCTGAGTGCTTATTTGCTGACACGCCTACATGCAGCTAATACTGTAAGTAAAATCACATATTTCAATTCTCACACATTAAGTCGAGTGTTATGGCATAGACATTTGTTAAATAATTATACTGTATAGTATAGTATGACTTAGAATCCCTCTTTGAAGTTTGGGCCAGCGAGTGATGCCAATATTCATTATCAAAAGAGAAAGCTGCTTACTACACAATGGGAGACACAACCCCAGCAGAATCAACCTGTTCAAACAGTCATGGGTGAACGGTCTTCTTCATGATGAGGCGTGTCCACCTACTTTGAGGCTGTGATGAGTCAGGGCCGGCTCTCCATGTATACTATGGTGTAGGTCTGTGTGTGTGAGCGTCAATGTTTAATTTTCTCATCACCAGGTCTTAACTACGGTCTGTCTGTCAGCGCTCAGGGCTCGTTCTAAGAGGCTGGAACAAAAGAGTTCCCCCCTAATCATCACTCTGCCCAGTTTCCCCCCTGAGCTATGAAATGTGTGCTTGAGAGAGATTCACAGAAAAAGTGCTTTGTGGGAGTGGGAGAAGAATGTAGGAGATGTGAGTTCTTATCCAGGACACCACCTCTTATGAGAGGGTTTGCACTGTTTGTGTGCAGGCTCCACTGTGTGTCAGTAATCTCCAACTTCTAAACGAAAAATGTTTACCATAATGAGTCAAGTCTAAATAGATCTTACTTTATAAAGGCTAACTTAGCCTAGACCCACGAGCGAGTGGAAAATTGCGATCCTTTTGTTTTATATCCTCATGAATATGTTGCAAAGTAACATTATTTAGGTGTGGTTATCATTGACTATTATTGTATCCTAAAATATAACTTGTAAAACCCCACAGAATCCATCGTATTTCTCAACTTCATTTCCCCTTTAAACAAACACCTGTGGGCACTTCACATGTGGACATCATTCACTGACCTCTTGAAGCTGTGGAGTGTTTTGACACACTGCAATTTGGCACTTCCAATATTTACACATCCAAGACCACCAACAGCGCCTTCCCTCATCCCACTTCCAGTTTGCCTTACATATAGCTAAGCCTTAAATTATTGCTGAGATTTAAAGACGAGCATGGTTATGACATCCAGAACTGATTCCACAAAAATTGTGACACATGACTGATTGAATAATAATATAATAATAATATATTCATTTAGCAGAAGCTTTCATCCAAAGCCAATTTGAACCTGTGACCTTTAAGTGCCTATTGTCAGCTCGGCATTACCTACATGGGTGCTTCACATTAGGTATAGATTAGATAACCCAGTAAATCCAAACCCCATATACCACGAAGGACATATGTATTTATTGCAGAACAGACACTAATTAGGTTTGGCCCAAGAAAGGTACATTCATTGCAACAATCACCTCAGCATTGTCAACCAATTATATATTTAGATCCCAGCCCCAGTTGTGATGAGTTTAACACTTTAAACCCTTAGGAATAAGTAAGCAAAGAGGATATAAAGTATGCACAGGGTGGAAGGGAGTCATACAGTGCATGCACTGCAAGTGATGTTATGGTGGGTGCCAGAGCATTGAAACAGCTCCTGCTTAACCGTCCACAGCCGTTAGGTATCAGCAAATCAACTGAAATGTTTCACTGTCCCAAGAGCCTGGTACGAACTGGTCTGATTTACAGACATGCTCAGTCCTGGGATCTCCTGGAACCGAGAACATACATTCTCCTGTGATACCTGCCGGGACTCTCGCCATCTTCACATAAAGCCAGACCATCTGGCTCCCAATCACTTACCACCTCAGAGCAGGGAGGGGAAGCCATCAAAGTAACATGCTTGATCCCCCCCTTTCCCTCCTCCCTCTAACAGGAGTCAGTTAAGGCTTAGTCTGGGATCGTTGCTGATTTCTGTGGATCCTAGAAATAGACACTCCATTCTGATGTTAACTCAAGGTGACCATATTTATCTAGATATTACATTAACAATTTTCATGAAATCTAAATGTGTTTCCCAAAATTCTTATATCTTAGCAATTTGAATAAATAGACATAATAGAATATAGAATTAGAACAATAGTAGAACCTACTAAGTAAGGGTACATAAAATCCTACATAGAATCTCTTAGTACAACTGACAAAGTCTTGCAGTTAAGCTGTTTATTGGATCACAGTCTTGTCTGGTGCCCCTAACATACGGTGGGAGGTGGTAGAAGTGGCAACCTGCCAGTGTTTACTGCTATCCTGCTGAGACCCAGTCTTGGTTAAAACACCCAAAGTCCTATCCAGGCTTTAGCTCCCCTCTCCCGTGACAAATGGTCAACATAATCGCCATATCGTATTAGCCAGCTAAGAGCACAAACACGAAATGATGAGCCCAAACAGAGGATGTCTATAGCAAGATCAGTCTACTTATGGAATCACATAGACAGATTAGGTGTCTAATTCCATTTAACCTCTGGGTTTATTGGCCATGGAGCTCCAAATCTATGACTCAAGCCAAGATCTAGCAGCTGTCTAAGCAGACAGAATGAAAAAGGCCCTCTCCAATTTACAGATAATCACATAATGCCATCCCGATTAGACGAACCATGCTTAAATTAAGAAACTGTTCTATTAGAGAAAAGACTTAAATGCATTATTGTTCATAGTTTTTTCTTCTTCCATTCAAATAAACAATGAGGAACATACATGAAAATTGACTTGTACCGTTGCTTCGGATACTTGCTAAAATAATTACTATTGTAATTCCTTTAAGTATCTTATCCAATTCTTTGGTACTTTGTACTGTTAAAAATGTAACCCTAAAAGATTATTCCATATCTGCTAAACTACAACTACTAAATCAACATAAAACAGTTATCTGTAACAACAGCAGGTACATCCATAATTACTTGTTCACCTTTTAAACCTGGTTGGTGCAGGAGTCCAAAGGGCTCTAAAGGGAAGCCAGACTGAGTCTCTAAACCCAAACACAGACATCTGACATGGTTACTCATTACCCAAGCAAACCAATGGTACAATCATCATCATCATCATGCACTGACTAACTGCAGTGGGTGAATACAAGTTACAATACAAATTGTCACTGATTTGTTTGTGAATTCACATTTATTGTATAATTGATTGTATGTGTAAGGTTACAACAGCAAATGTTGCGTAGTTATTTTACTATAATCTAATAACAACCTCGTTGGCGGGAAAGGAGCCTGAGCTGGTGCGCGAGGTAGAGAGTTTCCGGCTAGATATAGTCGGCCTCGCCTCGACGCACAGCGTGGGCTCCGGAACCAGTCTCCTTGAGAGGGGCTGGACTCTCTTCCACTCTGGAGTTGCCCTTGGTGAGAGGCGTCGAGCTGGGGTGGGAATACTGGTTTCCCCTCGGTTCGGCGCCTGTACATTGGGGTTCACCCCGGTGGACGAGAGGGTAGCCTCCCTCCGCCTTCGGGTGGGGGGACGGGTCCTCACTGTCGTTTGTGCTTATGCACCAAACGGCAGCTCAGAGTACCCACCCTTTTTGGAGTCTCTGGGGGGGGTGCTGGAAAGCGCTCCTCCTGGGGATTCCCTCGTCCTCCTGGGGGACTTCAATGCTCATGTGGGCAATGACAGTGAGACCTGGAGGGGCGTGATTGGGAGGAACGGCCCCCCCGATCTGAACCCGAGTGGTGTTTTGTTGTTGGACTTCTGTGCTAGACACGGTTTGTCCATAACGAACACCATGTTCAAGCATAAGGGTGTCCATATGTGCACCTGGCACCAGGACACCCGAGGTCTCAGTTCGATGATCGACTTTGTAGTCGTGTCATCGGACTTGGGGCCGCATGTCTTGGACACTCGGGTGAGGAGAGGGGCGGAGCTGTCAACTGATCACCACCTGGTGGTGAGTTGGCTTCGATGGTGGGGGAGGACGCCGGTCAGGCCTGGCAGGCCCAAACGTAATGTGAGGGTCTGCTGGGAACGTCTGGCGGAACCCTCTGTCAGAAGGAGCTTCAACTCCCACCTCCGGGAGAGCTTCGATCATGTCTCGGGGGGGGCCGGGGACATTGAGTCCGAATGGGCCATGTTCCGGGCCTCCATTGTTGAAGCGGCTGACCGGAGCTGCGGCCGCAGGGCGGTCGGTGCATGTCGCGGCGGTAACCCTCGGACCCGGTGGTGGACTCCGGAGGTGAGGGATGCCGTCAAGCTGAAGAAGGAGGCCTATCGGACTTTATTGGCTGGTAGGACTCCAGAGGCAGCTGATGTGTACCGGCAGGCCAAGCGGAACGCGGCTTTGGCGGTCGCGGAGGCAAAAACCCGGGCATGGGAGGAGTTCGGCGAGGCCATGGAGAATGACTTCCGAACGGCTTCAAAAAGGTTCTGGACCACCATCCGGCGGCTCGGGAGGGGGAAGCAGTGCTCTGTCAACACTGTATACGGTGGGGATGGTGCGCTGCTGACCTCGACGGGGGACGTCCTGGATCGGTGGAAGGAATACTTCGAAGACCTCCTTAATTCCACCAACACGCTTTCCGACGTGGAGGCAGAGTCTGGGGACATCGGGGGGGGCCCTTCTATCTCTGGGGCTGAGGTCGCCGAGGTGGTTGAAAAGCTCCGCGGTGGCAGGGCCCCTGGGGTGGATGAGGTCCGCCCGGAGTTCCTTAAGGCTCTGGATGTTGTAGGGCTGTCTTGGTTGACACGACTCTGCAACATCGCGTGGACATCGGGGACAGTGCCTCTGGACTGGCAGACCGGGGTGGTGGTTCCCCTCTTTAAAAAGGGGGACCGGAGGGTGTGCTCCAACTTTAGGGGGATCACACTCCTCAGCCTCCCTGGGAAAGTCTATTCAGGGGTCCTGGAGAGGAGGGTCCGTCGGATTGTCGAACCTCGGATTCAGGAGGAGCAATGTGGTTTTCGTCCTGGCCGTGGAACAGTGGACCAGCTTTATACCCTCCGCGGAGTCCTGGAGGGTACATGGGAGTTCGCCCAACCAGTCTACACATGTTTTGTGGATTTGGAAAAGGCGTTCGACCGTGTCCCTCGGGGGCTCATGTGGGGGGTGCTCCGAGAGTACGGGGTACCGGATTTCCTGATCGGGGCTGTCCGGTCCCTGTACGACCGGTGCCAGAGTTTGGTCCGCATTGCCGGTAGTAAGTCGAACTTGTTTCCGGTGAGGGTTGGACTCCGCCAGGGCTGCCCTATGTCACCGATTCTGTTCATTACCTATATGGACAGAATTTCTAGGCGCAGCCAGGGTGTTGAGGGGGTCCGGTTTGGTGACCTCAGGATCGGGTCGCTGCTTTTTGCGGATGATGTGGTCCTGTTGGCTTCATCGGGCCGTGACCTTCAGCTCTCACTGGAGCGGTTCGCAACCGAATGTGAAGCGGCTGGGATGCGAATCAGCACCTCCAAATCTGAGGCCATGGTAATCGACCGGAAAAGGGTGGAGTGCCATCTCCGGGTCGGGGAGGAGATCCTGAACCAAGCGGAGGAGTTCAAGTATCTCGGGGTCTTGTTCACGAGTGAGGGAAGAATGGAGCGCGAGGTCGACAGGCGGATCGGTGCGGCGTCCGCAGTGATGCGGGCTCTGCATCGGTCCGTCGTGGTGAAGAAGGAGCTGAGTCGAAAGGCGAAGCTCTCTATTTACCAGTCGATCTACGTTCCTACCCTCACCTATGGTCACGAACTATGGGTAGTGACCGAAAGAACGAGATCGCGAATACAAGCGGCCGAAATGAGCTTTCTCCGTAGGGTGTCCGGGCTCTCCCTTAGAGATAGGGTGAGAAGCTCGGTCATCCGGGAGGGGCTCAGAGTAGAACCGCTGCTCCTCCGCGTCGAGAGGAGCCAGCTGAGGTGGCTCGGGCATCTGATTAGGATGCCTCCTGGACGCCTCCCTGGTGAGGTGTTCCGGGCACGTCCCACTGGGAAGAGGCCCCGGGGAAGACCCAGGACACGCTGGAGGGACTATGTCTCTCAGCTGGCCTGGGAACGCCTTGGGGTCCCCCAGGAAGAGCTGGCGGAAGTGGCCGGGGGGAGGGAAGTCTGGGCCTCCCTGCTTAGGTCGCTGCCCCCGCGACCCGATCCCCGGACAAGCGGCAGATGACGACGACGACGACTAATAACAAGCTTTATAATGGGCAACGCAAAAAGATTTCACCCTAGTGGATGATAAAGTATATTAAGTGATGAAGTAAAATAATGGTGCCATTAAATACAAAACTTAAATACCAATCATCACATACAGTCCCAAAGTTTGTCACCCCATATAAAGGCATTCAGATGGACATCTTTTATTGTACAACACAAGAAAGCGTTCAGATGAAAATGATCAAATGTAATATCCACTGGTGCATGAGGGAGACCTTTTATATACAACATTATCCTGAATTGGAATTTGCAGGCTGCAAATCTCTCCTCTCTGCTGTAACAAAGCACATTAAAAACACACATGGCGTCTGCACGCCTTGTCATTATCTGGACATGAGTCATTTACGCCACAACAGCTATCCCCTAACGCTGCCCTTTTGGATGTCAGGGTGTGGCTGGGGTATGGGGGAGTTAGGGTTAAGGAGGCTTGAAGACATGCATCAACTGAAGATGATAACAATTGATCAGAGAAACCGAAGAAACACAGCCAAAAGATGTACGTTGGTAATTTACAGTGGTTGATAATACTTGGAGAACCTACATCACACTGTTGCAGTCAATTAATTGGATTTCAGACATGATGGGAAACTCTTGAGTTAGTGATCCTACCCAATGAAACTACAAGGATGTGAGTGCAGTACGGTGTCACATTACAGGTATACCTGGCTACCATCCATGATTTTAAAGTCAAACACAATGTAAAATCATGCTAAATCAAAAAATGGTTGCGCCTATGGAAAGTCTACAAGACTCCTTTATGCAAATGTTGCATTTACAAGCTACATTTATAAAAGTATATAATGCTAAAATATAGTAAGGAATTATACCTTAATTAAAAATGGATTGAATAGTTTCGTCCTCACACCCATCCACATCAAAAATACAAAAATATTGTTTCCTTAGTTAGTATGCACACTACTGAATACTGTATAATTAAGTAGGTTCGAACTTCCATATTTCATTCTTATGTATTCCTGATGTCTTTGACTCACCACCATAACCCAATTCTTACTAAAAGAACTTGCAATGAGAATTGCATTACATAGTTGATTGGATGTGATGTTAGTTTCCTCCAGGATCACATTGACTCTTATTGAGAGACTTGTTGCTCTTGTAGGTTAGTTATAACAAAGTTAACTGTTGAACTCTTGTACTCACTGTGAAATATTTTACTGTTGATTGTTCTTCTACAGGTACAGTCTTGCACTTTTTGGGGGGTTCATGTTGTTTGAATTTGTAACTTGTATAACTGCATGCTCTTAAGGGTCCCTTAGCACTTGTTAAATTTTTTCACAATGTATGCCTAATGTTTTGGCTGCTTGCAATGTTTGGGACTACCTCGTTGTTATGATCAGTGACCTATGCTCTTTTGTAAAGCTCTTTCTTGGAAGTCGCTTTGGATAAAAGCGTCTGCTGAATGCATAAATGTAAATGTAAATAGTTGCAGTAGTTTAATAATTGAAGATTCATTCACACCAAGACTGCGAATAGACCATATATTTAATTCAAAACAATAAGATCTTTAGTTACGCGTTTTCAACTTTCCACTGTTTAAGGACAATCAATCATCTCAACCTACATTAGTCACTTACATTCTATGCAAAAGATTATCTTGATGAACTGATTAAATGGTCGACTCAGGTTAAGCTTTTTGAGAAAACTGAAGAAAAAAGTGTAACCATTCAAAACTACTCAAGACTGAGGTGTCGTTGCTATTTAAGATACAAATCCCCTTACGTCAAGGCTTTTTTTAAATTTATTTTTTTACATATTGTTTTGGAAGACTACTTGTTCCAGCAAGTAGTAGTCAAGATGTACAAGCAGCTTAGGACTTAGAAATCAATAGACTTACATTGTGTAAATTGGACCCAATCATTTCTGTCAGACAGATTAATAAATATTAACCTTTATCGTACCCTTTCATTGATTAATTTCCCAAAGTGTCTCGCCACTACCTATGCTTGGCCCCCAGGCACAGCCACAGCATAAGGACACTGCAGGACGGGGGGGGGGGGGGGGGTAATGTGTTATAACCATCAACTGAAAACCAAAGGAATATCTAATGTATAAAAAAAATATAGAAAATTTGCTTTGTTGTATAAAATACATCTTAACGTTTGTGTACATATGTCTATGCCACTTAACTTTAAAATTGGCTTTGCAATGGCTCTTAAAGAAATAAAATAATAAGAAATGTTTGCTGTTGGGTTTCATTATATTCTTTCATTTTCTGTGTGTGAAATATTACAATTGCCAGAGGAACATTTCCACATATGTTGAAAATGAATCTATTAGTCTTTCCTATTTATCTTTACAATATATCTTGACTTATTATGATTCATTATGGCATAATAAATGTATCATAATGCAATATTGCATTACTTCCATTCAAAACAACCCTAATTTGATTAATAAAATAAAAACCTTTTTAATTGTGTACGCATATTTTTCAAACTGATATGTATATAACAACTTTAAGAAACAAGTTTAATCACGTTAAAGACCACAATAAATTGTATTATTGATTACTAAATATAATCATGTAAAATGCTGTCTATAGTGCCTCTACTGGGAGCTTGTGGATCAACAGCTAAACCTCCATTCACCTTCACTGTGGACACCGAGTTAGATACAAATCTGGGAAATGGTTTAGTATACCAGATAGATAAAAGATTTGGGGTTTGAGTGCTTGTAATAGGATGGGTGTGCACCAGAGACACATTGTCTCTGGTTTATTAAGATTATTGGGAAAACGAATCCCAAAACTGCCACACTACTAGCTTTAGGCCTTTATCTAGCGATCCTTCATCAATAAAATGGACTAAATGCAGAACTGTACATCCAGCTCCAGTGTCTCTCCAAGAGGTGGAAGCTTACCTGGTCCAGTGCAGAATCCCGTGGGTGATGGATTTCAAATGCCATAACAATTGGAGGTGAGGAGGGGTCTTGAGATGCACAGCCTGTGCAGTGCAGGAGCCTGGTAACTGAGCATTCAGCAGGGTCCCAGATGGCGTTGTATGCTTTATGATAAAGATAACAATTGATATACAAGTCAGGGAATGCAGACGGAAACACAACACTGAATAAGTAAACCTATGTTTACCCATACACATAGTAATCACAAGATATTGTCAAAACCCAACAAGCTTTTCTCCCATATTGAGCCGCTCACCAAATATACGAGGCAAAACACCTTGACCTATGAACTACACAGGGACAACATGTATCATTTATCTGGTAAATGCATTCAATGTGAATTCAGAATGATAAGGGTTTGTAGTGCACAATTTCAAGGGGATCAAAGGAGAAAGTAAATGGTCGTTCCTCCTTTTACCCACACTAAATTTGGGCATCTTTGACTTGGATATAGGCCAATATAGGATAGAGTGCCTTTGAAATTGACACACATGGTAGTCCGTTCACCCTCAAATTCAATATGTGCACACCTTCCTCTATACAACGTGACTGCTGACTGTTGCATCTTCCTGCCATAACACAATGTCACTTAAGCTCACCTGTTGAGTTTTCACAATAGGGCTGGAGAGAGTTCCTTAAGCTCTGCAAGGCTTGGAGGTTCTGAACCATAAGCAGGGCAGCAGAGTCGCACGGTTGTGTGGGGCTGGGTGGTGTGCACCGACACCGAACTTTGGCATCAACGTCGCAGGATATGTGGTCCCCAAAAATGGGCAAGCGTTCAGGCTCACATTTGGCACTGCGCAGCACACCTGAAGAGCAACGTGAATTAAAACAAACCAACACCAAACTGAACCCTTTTTTTAAACAGTCATGGAAAAGTGTCTTCCATTGTTAAGTAATATATGCAAACGTCTTTATTTCCATCATCCAAGATTTAGCAACGGTGATCTGATAAACCATGTTGCAATAAAAGGTGCTGTACAAGGATAAGGTGCTGTACACAGTAGGTTGAGTTCAGTCCTTTAGTTATTACCCTCTGCCCCTGGCAGTAGTTCCAGGCCACACTTCGTACAGTAGAGTCCTGTAGTACAAGGTGTCTGGTCAAAAGCTCTCTGAAGTGGCAAAAGCAGGACATTAATCACCATTCTGTCCATTTTAACTGGTGAAATCCACAACAATGCAATCAACCTGTAGGGTTAGGTGGAGGTTTGGCCAATGCACACAAAACAAACTCACCTTTCTTCTTTCAGATGCCATATTAGCTCTTTTCCACTTCCGCTTACATGACCTCTGTATATTTATACCTTACCCAAAGAGTTGACAAGAGAAGACAAAATTACCTCTGAAATTCGTTGATTAAAGAGTATATTTCAAGTTTGAGTGTTAGCAGACTTTCAGAACAAACTATTAGCATACTCAAAATTGTCAAATCAGGACTCTGAGAATAGGTGTACGCTACCTTCCTGCTCCGGTGTGACAATGTCAAACTGCACTTTGTTAATGGTCTCAGAAGTGCCCAAATCCTTCTGTTCTTTCTTTCCTGTACGTCTCCACGTAGGTCTGAGAGCTAGCTGGTACTGTCTACAGAATACTCCAGTCTTGCAGCTACTGTCCTGACCCATACCACCTAGCAATGGAGATATTAGGTAGTTTGCTGATGACACAGTGTTCTCTTCTCCTGCCTCCTCAGTCTGCAGACAGGTCACATTAGCAGACCGCTCCTTGGTTGTTCCGACATCGGTCACCTTATTTGTGGTCTGAGCTGGAACAAGCCGAGAGGGAGAGGTGAGCAGCCCTATTCTGACTCTTGCTTTTCCACTCTGGCAGCACCTGGCCTGGGCCTGAGTCTTTGTTAGGGGACGTTTCCCAGATTGAAACTGTCCATCCCCACAAGATTTGGCACCATTTTCTGCTGATTTAAGCAAAGGAATAAAGTTCTGTCATACTTGAATATTCATACTACAATATGTAGACTGACTAATTAACTGAGGCAAACAACAAAATACAAATGATTGAAACTTGAGTCACTTAAGCACACTATTGTTTTGCTACTATATTTTAAGGGACAAAGGCAGGGGCTTATAAGATAAGAGGACACTCACAGCTAGTGGACATTCTAGAAACAGTGCATTATTTTTCACTACTATGCATTTAGAACACATTGATTTGCCTCATACTAATCCATGCTCATTGTTACTGATATTAAAAGACCACATTAAGCCATGCAATTCCAAAAATAAAGTCCTTGTGATGGAGCTGTCGAGCAGGGTCATGCTATAATTGTAAAGTCCATTTGGCTTCTCTGCACAATTATCAACAGTGAGCCTTTTGACCTAATGAGAAAAATCCTGTCAAGCTAATGTTGGTTAATTTCCCTGTCCCCCATCATGGTTCAGCATGATTGGGTAACTGGGGACTCCCTATAAATGATAGGACCCCCAAAAATATAATCACACATTCTACGCTAAGCTGCTTTCCTCGCTTCAGGAGGTGAAATTGACATGTGTCTTTTTAATTAATGGAACAGACCGAGAACAGAATATAGTCTCTAATAATGAGGTAAAATACAAAAGCAATGAACATTTCTTATTCCAATGTTTACTGGTGCAAAACTCAATAGTGCATTTTTACACAACTTTTTTTTAATAAAGTATATTACAGTAGAAAAAGATTCTGACCTCCATTATTAGCATGAAAAGTACAGATGCCACTGGGATCAGGGTCAATTCCATTTTCATTCCATCAGTTCAGAATATATTTTCCACACAATGCTGGAAATTGAAGCAAATTCTTTTAACACTATATAGCCGAAATCCCTTTCTGAGTTCGCGGAACAAAAACGGATTACAGCAAGTCCAGTAGACATCATTTACATCCCCCTCTGCGGTGCGATACACGTGAAAGGGGATACCTTCACATCACAGGAGTTTTTTCACATCATGACACTTTTTGAGCTTCAATAAAAGTCATCTCTCCTTCCCACATAATCAGCTTGACACACACCACTACACACTAACTCAAAGTTTTACATACAATTGCAATGATATCCTAGATAAAATTGCATAATTATGGTATTTAGTTTCAAACTGCACTTAAAAGAAAGCTCCTGGTAAAACCTAAATTAATGGTGCTAGTTGAGTCAGTACATTGGCATGGTTAAACTTGCATCCAGGCACAAAAAATGAATTAAAATTTTTATTTATATAGCACTATATAGTTAACATTTTAGAAAGGATATGTAGTAGTGGTGAGAAATGGCAGATATATTTTTGTCGAGTGAACCCATGCATGGCCAAAGTAGTCCCGATTCTCACAGAGCCCATTAAATCTCACTAACGAACGACGCATCGTCGCATTTTGAGGAAAGATATAGACCTATTTGTTTCTTGCATTTCAATGATTTGGAAAAAAATAAAATAAATTAGATCATTGTTGCAATTTAAGCAACATTCATTATTTACACCCTTTATAGCCCATAACAACAACCAAACGAGGCAAGTGCAGCCACACTGTCAGACTAGATAACTGACACTGACACCAACCTTTGCTTAGAGATATTCTACGGCCTAATCGTCAATGATTATAACCTGGGGGTTAATACTAGCCTTGGGCACTACATTGATATAATCAGTTAGTTTACCTGAAGATAAGGTGGAGGGATCTTTCTGTCTGGACCTGGACAGTCTGTGTGTCCTGCTGTTTTCCTGCCTGTTCTGCCCCTGAATCTTCTGCTCTTGTCCCTGAACTTTCACTGACCCTTGAATTTGTTCCTGTACTTGCAGTTTAGCTTGATCATCACTTCTTGCTCTACATCTGTCCTGCCACATAGCAGGTTCCAACCTTGTACTGTCTGAGGGACAACTGCCACTCTGAGTATCACATTCAATAAGGGTAATCAAGTTTTGTCCTTGTCCTAGTGCTAAAATGTTTTCAGACTCCTGGTCTGTCCGATGGTTGTCCACATCATTGCCTTCCAGACCTGCCCCACAACCTGTCTTGGGAAGAGACATGGGCCCTCTCTCTTTCTGAGAGCTACTTTCATCCTCATCATCCTCAAAAAGCTCTGGAGTGAAAAAGATAGTCTCGTCTTCTTCCTCTTCCTCCCCCTCTTGCAGGAAGGGGTCATCATCCATAGCAGTCTGTCTTGGTTCACAGCTCAGAGGAACCTGCAAAGGGGAGAGGTCCAACCCTTGACAGGATTGCACGGCCTCTGCGCCATTAGTCTCTTGGCAAACACCTTGTCCCTGGGAAAGTTGTTGCCTTTCTTCGATCTGACAGGTAACATCCTGCTGGTTCTCCTTGTTTTCAGTTGAGGTTGATTTTGCAAACTGATTGGCACACCTGCCAGAGTCTCTTGCCTGAAAGATTGGTTTCTTGAAACGGTTTCTAGTTGGGGTGGACGTGAAGAGGTCATACAAAGGTCGACTTGGTGTCTTGGCAGAACTGCTCTGAGGGGTGAGGGGCATCGCTGGACTCAGCTCTGCTGCTCTGCCATCTGGACCAAAACAATTGAATGAGAAATTAAAATAATGCCAAAATTATATTTTGCAGTTTCCCATTTGATAGTTTACCATCAAATCTTACATGCACAGATTATATTTTGAGTGCATACTGATTTCACTTCCTAGTTTGTGTCATTGGTATTTATAACATTTTAAAGAATACCTCAGTTTAGTTTTTACAACTAGACAAGTTAATTAAAAGGTCCAATATCAATTTTCATTCACTATTTAAAGTAGACATAGCGAGACGACAAAATCACGCTCAATAAAACACAAACAATGGTCAAGGGGATATAATTAAAAGCAACAGTCCGACATCTGTTCATCGGCTCGCTCAAGCACCACTCAAGCGAGCTGAGCGCCCTGTTATAATGAGACAGCTCGCTAGGCTTGCACCACGCCCCCATCGGCCCCCCACCTCCACATCCCCTCACCCCTGCACGCACGTTTCCCCCACCACATCTCCATCCACTGCCCACTCCCATCCACCCCACACAAACTCAATTGAGCAAACAGCTTAGCCTTGTCACCAGGTACAGACTGACACCTAAGAAGAGTGGGGTCGGACTCGATGGGCCAGTTTGATGACACCTGATCATGGTGATATTCAGCAGACACTATCAATGCTGGAGAATAAGATGGTGAAAAGCAGTGCACCCAGAAGAGGAGCTCCTGCAGGGTGGAGACAGCAGGTCTCCTATGGGACAAGCCACACAGCTTTGCAATGCTTTTTGGGACAGATCTCTGATGAATAAATGAAATGCCACAGATTGGCCTTTTGCCGCTCCCTGGGGCCTTGTCCATTTACTAGGTCAAGACTGTCGAAATATCATCCCTAAATTAATAAAATAAATTGAGGGAACACATGTTGGGATGGACTGAGAGGCCTGCTTTACTACCTTCAAAAAAACATGCATGATATTTCAATAAAAAACCTCATATGGAGAACTTTGAATTGTAACCTGTTTCAATGTTCTTGTTTAAGTGTCCCAAAGATGGGCCTCACCTGCGTTATCACTACACCCGGGGACAACCGGGGGCTCAGACACTCCTGAGAGAACCCTGGAGCTGTTGGTCTGATGGCACACTTTGGGCCCCTCTGGGCATGCCTGAAGTACTGGGGCTCCGGGGAGAGAGCCCACCATGCTGTCAGAGTGCGGCTGTTCCTGAGTCATTAAAGATGGGCTAGCAGGTGATGAGACTGGGCCATTCAGGCTTGGGCTTCCTGCGTGGCCCTCCACTGCCTCCTGCTGGCACTGGGAGAAGTTGGTGAGAGACTGCATGGCCCCGTTTAAGGTGTCATGGTGCTTCACTAGCTGACGCACCCACTTGGACAGACCTGCAATACAGAGAAAAGCGTTGACATTTCAACTGTCGAGTAAGTGCTTTTTGTACCTCAAATATAACGCACTTTATACAAATACACTATCTTACACAAAGGGACACAGAAAATTTTTTTTTGTGATGGACTAGCATCACCATCTAGTGACAAAAATAGACAAACTTGATAAGGTCTCATCCAATGTCTTTTACATGCATAAATACTAGTGCTGTCAGTTTAACGCGTTATTAACGGCGTTAACGCAAACCCAAATTAACGGCGTCAATTTTTTTATCGCGCGATTAACGCTCTTTTTGGCCTAGCAAACTTTGTAGTTTTTTTCACATGCTGTTGCAACAATTACCGACGTTAGAAAGACTACAACACCACACCGGATCTATATATATATATATATATATATATTATATATATATAATATTTGCACGAAGCAATCCGAACCACTTTTCCATGTTGATAAGAGCTTTAAAATTGAAAAAAGAATGGGACAAAATGAAATCAAGGGACATTTAGAATAGATAAAAATGTGCGATAAATTGATTAATCGCGAGTTAACTATGACATTAATGCGATTAATCGCGATTAAATATTTTAATCGTTTGACAGCACTAATAAATACCTGTAATGTACTTGTTAGGGTTGTTCCGGAAACGGTCATCCACCAAAATCAGGGCACCCCAGTCATTCTTGTGCCGGATACACCTGTGAAGGAACAATGGCTGAAGAATAGGAGCTTCACATCTAAAATGTAAGGCCAGACCACATGGCACCACGCAAGGTAAATGGCAGCTTGTTATGGTGAAGATAGTGTGTGTTTCCCTCTGGCTAAGGGCCAGTGGGATAGGCCAGAAGTAGGCTCACCTCCCCAGAGCCTGGTTCAGGGCTCGGTAAGCCTGGATCTCATACCAGCGACTGCCAGGTAGAAGCCCCCTGGCTTTGCAGTGCTGATCATTATACTTCATTTTCAGCTCCACCTGGATCAACAATGGAACAGAAAAATTAAATGTTCTGACAGTTGACAATTGCAACCAGGAAGAAAACCCCCAAAACAGAACAGCATTTTTAGACGCACACCGTTTACACTCCATGAACGGTTAGAAATAGTTCTTACAATTGTTCTTACATGACCATGTAATGTAAACTTTCTCAATTCTGATAAAAGCGTCTCAAGAGGACATGGTAGTTATGTTACCAACTTGAAATCAACCACATCGCTTAAAGTACCTGACATTATAACATATCAAATTTAGCCCAGATGGGGTTGGGAGTGCTCACGCATGACTATCAAGAAATAACTAATTGGATTAAATCAGGGGCTCTGAGGTGAGAAGGCGTGAGGAGGCGTGAGGAGGCGTGCGGAGGCGTGCGGAGGGGAGCAAAGCCAAACTCCAGTCAAAAACACCCAAGGCCTGAAGTGGTTTGTCATTGCTTGCCCTCGATGACAAACCTGTTCCAAAAAGGCAGCAGGTTAGTGTGGGGGAGGGTTAAAGCACAGGGAGCGAGGGTGGTCTAGTCAACACGAGACATAGCACCACACACACACACACACACACACACAAAAAGATGGCATGAAGGCAACCAACCATTTGCTTCTATCGCTGCCGATTTTAGCGCTAACCTTTTGGAATTGACAAGTGAAAAGTTCAGCTGGCGTCTGATGGCCTGCCATGCAGGACAGGTTGGTGAGTTGGCCTGTAACTTCTTCTGACAGGTACCGTGTGTTTGCCCAGAGCGCCCTAACCCATGGGGAGGGGCAGGTACAGACTGTCCCCTCCCGCTTTCTGTCGTATGAGAGTCGTTCATTGTCACGTATTGCCACAACAGTACACACACACAGTCCTCATGTCTGAACACATACAAATCCTACATGACCTGCTGAGCTTTACAAGACCGTTTCAAATCTTTCTTTGAAAGAACATGAGTTGATTATTTTTGCCAAAATGGCAAAAAATCGAAATTCTGTCAAAAATGGACAAGAGGCATTGACATTTAGTTTGGAGGCCAAATAAACATATTCCTTTCAGGAGAACTGTGGGGCTGGGTGGTGGGTTACCGTCCCTGCCTATGAGACACCAGAGGGGTTAAAGCATCTGCTGATGAGACGGAAAGGCCAGTAGCCCAGAGCCAGCGGTGTCATCTGAATCCCATCAGAGTCTGTTTCAGCATCCCACCCTTTGCGTCATCGTGCGAGGTCAACACTCAATTCGACATGACAGGTTGCATATGTGAAAAAGCCAATTCTCGCTGCTAGCAAATCTTGTAAATGTGCAAGAAAACCACAAGCTAGAAGGGATTAGTTCAAATGTCAAGAGATCGCTCGCTCTGGCCTGGGCATCTCCCACTACCTGTTCATCCTTAAAAACATTTGAGCTACATTTGACCACCAGGCATGCTTTGTGGCTGAGCGCTTCTGTTTGAGGTGTGTGTGTGTGTGTGTGTTTGCGTGTGCATGACAGTGTGTGAGACGGTGTGTGTTTGTGGGAGCCCCTGGCAGTCCTGGCCATCTTGTGCCTGTCACTAAGATTGCAGAGCAGCTTGTCTGCCTCATGTTGCTGACAGCTGAGCGCCTTCTTCTTAGTGTGTGTCCATATGTGTGTACACACACACACAAGGACATAACTAGCACATTCCACATACTGTCGCGACCCAGGACACCAACTTATCCCAAAGCAAGTGGAGACTTGAGTCTACTGTCTAT
This sequence comes from Hypomesus transpacificus, assembly GCF_021917145.1. Taxonomy (NCBI): domain Eukaryota; kingdom Metazoa; phylum Chordata; class Actinopteri; order Osmeriformes; family Osmeridae; genus Hypomesus; species Hypomesus transpacificus. The sequence goes on from NC_061074.1 coordinate 4,037,628, forward strand.
AATGTACAGTATTAAAGGCTGTGCTTTTACTGCACTATTTATTTTCTTGTCTCCTGAGTAAATATATGCAAAGATAGGTACACATAGATAGAGCAGCTGTCTCATTGAACAGTGCAACATCAGTTCAGTGTGTAGGAGGAGGTCCAGGACGTTTTAAAGTGCAGTAAAACAAACAGCTTCTCCAAGCTACTGCATCTCATAATCAGGTTCCAGACATGGAATCACACAGCCCGAGCATCGGCCTTCCACGCAGGCAACAACACAAGAAATAAACCCTCTGGTCCACCTCCATAAAGCAGCCCTGCACAGACACACGCTCACTATAAAAGGGTCTATTCGGTGTCTTAAAAGGTCTGCTGTGGCCCTAATTAAGCCAACAGAGATGCCGTATCAGCTGTAAGTGTCCTTTTACTGCCCGTTAAAGCCTCTTGATTGTTTCGCTCCCTCACGCACAACACGGCTGCTTACTGTAAAACCTGCCTTTCGGAGAGAAGTCGACATGGTCGTGCGATGCCAGCTTAGCGATGCTTTTCGCTGTGGAGGACTGTGTAAAGTTCAACCTTTGATCTCGAGTCACGATTACAGGCCGGTAACCGATGGGCTCTGTGCTTTGGGGGGGGGGGGGGGGGGGGGGGTTGCAGGTTTTAAGAGGTCGGCCTGTCTGGGAGAGGAGGGCCGGCCAGGCGTCTGCACTAATGGCCCCCTGATCCAAGCAGGGAGAGGATGATATGCCAGCACCGCATCAGAAGCAGGGGGGGGGGGGGGGGCTCGGTGGGCATGTGTTCTAAAGAGTTCAGTGTGATGAGAGTTGGCGCGTCAGGGAAGGTAGTGAGGCAGGATGGAAGGCTTTAGCCCTGCGTGGAGATGTGCAATCAAGTCTAAACCACTGAATCGCTAAATTAACCGTCCGAAACTCAACGTGACCTGTGCCAAAATGTAGATTCGTGTGTTTTTGCATTTTGACATTGAAAAAAGCAGAGGTCCAAAAACGACATATTTGTCATCATCCCCGAGATGACGGGACTCGGCTGATTTGGAGCCCTGGACACGACCTGCGTGAAGCATGGGTGTGTAAGCTGGTAAATGACTAGAGAGGTTTGTGACAGTCAGGTGTGACCCTGCTGTACCTGAGGACACCCTACTGGACTGTTTCAGCCTGCCGTCAACGCCAGGCTAGGACAAGTCACCTCAGTCACCAGTGTCCCTGTCCCTCTGGAGGGCTAATGGGGTCCGCTCACAGCCACCCCCCCAGGGCTCCTCCGAGGGCTGAGGGCACCAAACACCTGACCCTACTGCCTTCTCTCTCCAGAAAAGACAGATAAAGATGTGATATAAAGAGAGGAGTGGGTGAGGGAGGAGACTGGGGTAAATGTGAACAGATGAGCAAGAAAGTTGGAGATTTGGGACATTGACAGTCTGACATGGAATCCATCCATCCTAGAACACGGTTACCCAGCAGCCGACCTACTCTTCTTCTAAGGGAGGGAGGGAGGGAGGGAGGGAGGGAGGGAGGGAGGGAGGGAGGGAGGGAGGGAGGGAGGGAGAACACATGGGAGCCAAGGAGTCACCCGCGGAGCTGACATGCTAAATGAAATCTAAATCAAGCACCCCACCCACACACCAACGAAATCGAAGGGGTCTGGAAAGAATCAGTCATCGGCACGTATCCCTACGGTGACAGAGGCAGTTAGGAAAGGTTTGAACGTGCCCTGAAAGGAAGGTATGGCGGGGGGGACTTAAAGGTCACATCGACCTGCTAAGGACAGAACAAACACAATCACTTTGGGATAGCTTTTTTTGTTGTTTTGTTTTTCACCAAAAAAAGGGGGTTGTTCATTGAGTTGAACCTGCATGGTTGTGTTTGTGTGATGTCCCAAACCAAGAGGGGGGAAAGAGAGAGAGAGAGAGAGAGAGAGAGAGAGAGAGAGAGAGAGAGAGAGAGAGAGAGAGAGAGACAGACAGACAGACAGACAGAGAGATAGAGACAGAGAGAGAGGGAGACAATCCTACCTGCAGGTCTTTGATGTTTGGGAAGGGGATGCCAATGGTGACCACAGCCCTGGCGTTGTCGTCCGTGAAGTCGAGCCCTTCGCTCACCTTGCCCCTGCACACGGCCATGAGCAGCGCTCCATCTGGGGGAAGCAAAAGGCAATCATTAACACAACACAACGTACAGCACCAGCACCAGCACCAACGTCATCTCCAACACCACCACTCTCATTCATTTCACATGTTCAAATAGCTGTGGGTCTGTCGCCATGCGGTTTTTGGGCCCTGCAGGTGAGCTAGAACCAAAAGGTCCAGGTCTGAGTCCCGCTCCCACCTCTCTCCCCCCCACAGCACTTGATGGCATCATAGTAGGTCTGCAGCAGCTGCTCAAAGTCTCCCTTGGCCCCCCCGCGAGGCTCTGTGATCACAGTCTTCCTCTCCTGCAGCTTGTCCCAGAGGCCTGTGTTGGTCCAACGATCACGCAGCTTGTCCAGCATCTAGGAAAACAAACCAGCACATCACAAGAGGGCAAGAAGAATTACAGTAGGAAAAATAAAGGAACTATCCATGTGGCTCGGGTATCAATTATCAATCCTTAGTAGTGACGGTTGATTCTTTGGGCTATGTAGTGCTAACACTGTTCTACGGACAGTAAAAAGCAACAGTCCTAATAAGGCTCAGACGGCAGTACCCGGATGAAGAAGCAAACATGGACGCTCCTTTGCCTTCTGCAGTCATTCATTTTTTTGGTCACTTAGTTGACAATATTAAATAATTTAAAACTATTGAACCCCATAGTAAAAAAATATATAATAAAAAAAACTGTTGCTGTGCCATTGTTAGTGCCAAAAGTCAGCAACTCTCTGGGGAGAAACATTGATCTAAAAGCCCACTCCCTAGCGGAGCTCCAGTCATGTCTCTACCGTGGACATTATCCCCTTGACTTGGCATGGCTTCACAATCAAAGAGCATCTTCACTGGCACGGAAATGTGTTGTAGGGGTCAAGTAGAAGTTCTTGTAGACAGTAAGAAACTTCTCAAAACAGGGAAGTGTGTGTCAACCTGGAAAAGCCTGGGCCAGGAGTTTGGTCTGCCAACACCCGGACTGGGAACTGGGAAGAACCCTGTCGATGGTCAAGTGTCAACCGTACCTGCCTAAACTCCAAATACTGTATTATTATTATTATTTTTTACAAAAACGAGTTTGGGAGTGTGTATATTCCCCTATAAACAAATGACTTCAGATAGGGGTAGTTGCAGCCCAGAGGAAAACAATAGGGAAATGAAACACTACAAAAGAGTGGGTGGTTCCTGACACACAGAGGTAACTGCCCTTGATTGTGAACTGAAGCAAAAGACGGATTTGAGCAGGTTGGCGCCTCCTGGAAATACCAGGCTGGGGAAGTTTCCATCAATAAAACATGACACTTACAAAAGGCACAGTGTTACTTCGACGCCCACCCCCCACCCCTGTGCTCACCAATGACTCAACTAACTGTTTGTCCCCACGATTGCTTTCCAATCCGACTGACTGGATGGGTGAATTATTCATGTTATATACCTACGGTAGATCTGCTGCTAAACAAAATAGCCATTATCTGCCAGACTGCACTTGGGAAGAAGACAATTCTTTAAGGGTGAGCGGGGAAGCAAGAGGGAGAGAGAAAGAAATGAATAAATGGTTGCGGACACACTGCTGGAGCACTTCAGCCTGCCTCGAGAAATGGATGGGCCTGAAGTCCCTTTAGTCAGCAGCTTGGACACTCCTCAACAGGCCAGACGTTCTTCATGTCAGCCTGAGAACGGCGGGTAACCCCAGGAGAACCTGAGCGGAATCCACTCAGAAAACACCAAGGCCCTTATAAGACCAGGATGCATGCAAGCACAAAGAATCCTTGCCCAAGCTTGTTGTTTATATGACCTGAGCTGTCATTTGTAAAGCCTTATAAAAGCAGTGGTGGTGGTGGGGGGGGGGGGGGGGGGGGGGAAGCCGATCCTGTGCCACACCAGGAGCCCCCTCAGCTTGCAGCGGGGTAATGGTCCCTAATGCTTTTATCTCTCAGACACTGTGAGTAAACATCGGCCCGCGTCTGCCCCCAGCGCAGCCATTTCATTACGTGCACATTTTCCGTATCCTTCATCTTGACAGTGGAGTGCGGTTCAAAGCTGCGGGACGGGCCTGTTCAGCCGCCTGCCTGGAAGATGGAGAGCCACGGGCCGCTGAGGCGACCGCCCCCCCCCGCCCCCCCCCCCCCCCCCGACCGCCGCCCCCCCCGACCGCCACCCCCCCCCCCGCCCGCCCCCCCGCCCCCCCCCACCGGCCCCCCCCCCCCCCCGACCGCCGCCCCCCCCCCACCGGCCCCCCCCCGACCGCCGCCCCCCCACCGGCCCCCCCCGACCGTCCCCCCCCGACCCGCCTCATCAAGCCCTTCCTTTCTCAGTCAGGCAGTTCACGCTGACGTCTAATCTGACCACAGTCTAAACACGCACAGAGACATTCACTAATGATCGGTTTTCTTACTCTGACCATATTAAGGAAAACCTTTGCTCGGAGATAAAACAACGGAAAATGTGCTGTCCTTACAAGCTAAAAGTACTATACATGCACTTGTCTATGCACTAAGGGGAGCGTGTGCCCATGATTTAGTGTGTGTGTGTGTGTGTAGAGGGGGTAGGATGAGCACAGAGCCTTCATGACTAATTTAAGGGCATTATGTGACAGGCGCTGGCGTTTCCACAGGGCCCACGTGAGCACACTGGAGCGCAGTGGAAAATGTCAATCTGCACACTCCAGTGGTGCTCAGGTGCACAAACATGACAGGAGCGACCTAGCGGCGCGGCACAGCAGCACTCCCCCCCCCCCCACACACACACACACCCACACACACTTTTGTGCTGGCATACATTGTCTAATTAAATTCAAGAAACAGTTCCCATGAAAGCTAGAGTCCTACACAATGCATGCATGTGTCAGATGTGATAGTGTGAGCATGCAGAAACACATACCTTGTGACAGTGTGGGCCCCAGCCTCATGACTTATTCACAGAGCTTTGACTTGTTTTCAGTTCAGGCAGAGCCAAAAGCTCACAAGTTACTTGGGTCTAAGCAGACATTACGTTACGGTGTTGTGAAGGTCAAAACAAAAGCAACGGCCTAAGACTGTCCCAGGTGAGATGAAAGGCGTCCGGAAAACTCAAAGCCCCACAAGCCCTACCAAACCCCAAACCCCCACAGTTATCACAACCACAGAACAGCTAGGCCTACTTGTATTTCATTTCTCCTATTTGAAATAAACTCCCTCCCCATTCAATAATGTATTCTAACAAAAGGTTCCCCCCCCCCCCCCCCAGGAACAGATATTTACCAGTGACATTCTACAACCAGAAACCTCACGCAAGGCCCACATTTTGGGGGGTGTTTTGAAACGCACTCAAGTGACACACGAAAGTTGTTGGCGCCTCGTAATAGATTACAAAACAGTTTAGCACACTTGCAAAAGGGCACAACAAAACGATAAATAATAAATGTCTCTTTCTGGACAGCTTTGTTGTTCAGCCTCTCCCTGGGTTAGGAGAGAGGGAGGGTCTCAGTCACTGGGGCGCGCTGCCTCCAACGCCAACGTCTTTTCTCCTCCCCCCCGCCCCTTCCCCAATCATCTTTCAACCCATACCCCCCACCCCCCTCTTGTACCTGCTCCTTATCTCGCTGTTCCTGTTCCTGGTGTTGTCGGGCTGCGAGGCGACACGTTGCGCTTCTTGAATTATGGAGGGGGGGTCTCGTGGTGGTGCCATTAATGAAACATGCCGGCGTCCCCCGATTGGCCGCAGCGAGGGGAGACGTGTGGCGCCTCCTTCAATGATTCAGTGGGCGAATATCACAACGCGCATCACGCCAAGGGCTGTGCCGGGCGGCGCCTTGACTCAGCCCGGCTGGGCGTGCCGCTCGCTCCCCGGGGCCCTGCCTCCGAGGCAGGCTGACCGTGTCACAGCAAGGCACACGCCAGCTGGCCGGGGGGCCAGGTGGCCGGGGGGCCAGGTGGCCGGGGGGCCTGGAGCCTCACAGGCAGACTGGTGGCAATTGTTACTCACCATTGTTTTCAGAGCAGTAGTGAGTAACATAACACAGCAGAGAGCACACCAAGGGCATCGAGTCGTTGGCATCTCAACGGATTGGTGTGAAGTCTAAGACGGTCTTGAGAGCTCCTGTTAAACAGTGAGTTTGGGAACAGTGCGTCATCGACGCCGTCACAGCTCAGGTGTAGCAGTGGGACAGCCCAGTGGGACAGCCCAGTGGGACAGCCCAGTGGGACAGCCCAGTGGAACAGCCCAGTGGAACAGCCCAGTGGAACAGCCCAGTGGGACAGCCCAGTGGGACAGCCCAGTGGGACAGCCCAGTGGGACAGCCCAGTGAGACAGCCCAGTGGGACAGCCCAGTGGGACAGCCCAGTGGGACAGCCCAGTGAGACAGCCCAGTGGGACAGCCCAGTGAGACAGCCCAGTGGGACAGCCCAGTGGGACAGCCCAGTGGGACAGCCCAGTGAGACAGCCCAGTGGAACAGCCCAGTGGAACAGCCCAGTGGGACAGCCCAGTGGGACAGCCCAGTGAGACAGCCCAGTGGGACAGCCCAGTGGGACAGCCCAGTGGGACAGCCCAGTGATACAGCCCAGTGGGACAGCCCAGTGGGACAGCCCAGTGAGACAGCCCAGTGAGACAGCCCAGTGGGACAGCCCAGTGGGACAGCCCAGTGAGACAGCCCAGTGAGACAGCCCAGTGGGACAGCCCAGTGAGACAGCCCAGTGGGACAGCCCAGTGGGACAGCCCAGTGGGACAGCCCAGTGATACAGCCCAGTGGGACAGCCCAGTGGGACAGCCCAGTGAGACAGCCCAGTGAGACAGCCCAGTGAGACAGCCCAGTGAGACAGCCCAGTGAGACAGCCCAGTGAGACAGCCCAGTGGGACAGCCCAGTGGGACAGCCCAGTGAGACAGCCCAGTGAGACAGCCCAGTGATACAGCCCAGTGGGACAGCCCAGTGGGACAGCCCAGTGGGACACGGGGCCACCAACAAAGCCAGTGCTGCGCTTGTCTAAGCGAGGTGACCCACAGACACACACACACACACCAGAGATGACAAACGTGGTCCTATCCATGACAGGGGCTTGAGGACGTGTGTATTTACACCCCCCCTACCCCCAACATCACATATACACAGACCACTCAGACTTGGATATGACCCCCGCTGCAAGAGTACCTCAGCTCCCCCCCTGCCTCCCCTCCCCACAGCCCTCCCCTCCCCCCTGCCTCCCCTCCCCTCAGCCCCAGGCGCCGGAGAGGACGCGTATTAACACAGACAGCAAGGCGACATCACCCCTAATGGCCCTTATCTTCATCTGCTTTAAAAGCATCTTGCCTTTCCCTGAGATCTTTTCACCTCGGCAATAACCCCTTCACTCGTTTTTTTTTTTTTCTCTGAGTAGAACATTCCCCCGCCCCCCCCCCCCCCCCCTCCCCTGCGGGGTGGTTTGTCCAGTCCTCTTGCGGTGGGACCAGACGGCGAGGGCCGCCGTGGGCTTTTATGGGCTTTAACTGGGGGGCTGTTGAGGCCAAAGTGCTACAAAACCACAGCGACGGTGGGTTTCTCTGGGACATTGCGTGTCCCGAGTGTGTGTGTGAGTGCGTGTGTGTGTGTGTGAGAAAACGTGCGCTCCCAAACCCTCCAAACGCTAGTCCCGCCTGCGTGTTTCAGGCTCGCCAGCGTCAGGTGAACATGTACCTTCAAACGAGTCTGGACGCCTGATTTTTGTGGGGTCTTTTCTTCTGTGCCCTTGGACTTCTGCAGCCTGTATGGCACAGCTGTGTGTGTGTGTGACAGGTGTGTGTGTGACAGGAGTGTGTGCGCGGAGCTGTCAGAGGGGCGGCAGACAGGGCCTGGAGGGAGGCCTCCCCCTCTCCCCCTCTCCCCCTCCCTCCCTCCCTCCCTCTCTCCCTCTCTCTCTCTCTCTCTCTCTCTCTCTCTCTCTCTCTCTCTCTCCGACCCTGCTGGCCCAGCCGCCTGCTCTCAGCGCTGCATCTGTCTCAGGCGGGGGGGGGGGGGGGGGCTGATAGGCATCGCCCAGACGCAGCGAAGAAGGGCGTCTGGAGACAACCCATCCTCTTGTCAGGCACACGCACACTTGAAGGGCGCTTACACACACACGTGCGCATTGAGGGAAAAGACGGGACAGTCTGGCACCAATGGGCCTCCACAGGCTCCAATTAATACCCCAACCCCTCGTATCTCCTCATCTTTAAGAGCTGACTGAAAGATTAAATATTAATGCATCAGCATAGAGAGCTCCAACACGGCCATCAATAATGAAAAATATCCCGTGGTACATGGATTATGCTATGGCTGGCGTCGCCGGCTGACAGAGGAAGGGGGAAGACGAGAGGAGGGCCTCTCAACAGACGAGTTTTAGCTTTCCTTCAAAGTTTGATGTGCCTTTGGGGAAAGGTCACTCTGATTTATGTTGCAACCAAAGATCCCGAATCAATTTGCACCCATTTCTTTCTTTTTTTTCCCCCTGAAATGAAGTGTCTGTCTGCCAATATGTGCTTACACAGACTCACACACACACACACACAACCCGCTTCTGCAGGTAGACCAACACCATGCGCAAGTGAAGGAACGTGGCACCCAGGCGTTTACACCCAGGGACATTTGAGAAAGCCAGCTGGTCCCTGAGTGAGCTGGTGTGACAACAGAGCTGGAATGGAAATCAATTATTAATCGCCAAAAAACTCTGAACAAACAAAGGCGGACAATGTATTTATCAATGGGCCCTTAAAAGTAGTCCCATTCCATGAAAGCCGACACAAGGCTCAAAGTAAGCCATTATTCCCAAGACGTCAAGCACTTCCTAAACACCAATAGATCACAGCTGTCAAACTGCACCACGCATTGCTTCGGTACGGTGACACAGCTGGCGTCAAGTGGCTCGGGAAAATCATTTGCGAAAAACAGCAGCCCTCGTCAACTCACGGTCCACAGCACCTCCTGGTGGCCAAAAGTAGCAACTGTCAATAAAGACCAAGCTCCTCTCCCAAGCCCCCTCGGGGCGTGTGCTGAGCGTACCTTGTAGGAGGGCAGGAAGCAGAGCACGCCCCTGCCCACGGCCTGGCACACACGCAGCAGCAGGGCGCCCACCTCGTCCTGGAAGGCGTAGGTCTCCGCGTGTTGGAAGGTGGCGCACAGCTTGCGCCCCTGCGGCCCCGAGCCAATCGTGCCCACCCACACCTGGAAGAGAGGACGAGGGAGGAAATGAGGCATAGTGGGCCAAAAATACTGCAAACAAGTAAATGTCTTTATTTTCTTGCTTCCTTCTCCTACGGGCCCAGCTGAGAGCTGCCTGTTACAGACCTGCTCTGACGGGCCCAGCTGAGAGCTGCCTGTTACAGACCTGGGACTGGCTGATGACGTGGCTGGCCTCCAGCTGGATGGAGAACTTGACTCCCAGCTCGGAGGAGAAGGAGCTCATGGGCGACAGCGTGCCGGAGGTCAGGACGATGGTGCGCACACAGTCACTCAGGTCTGAGAAGGCCTGTTACACACACACACACACACAGGGCACAGCATCAGAGGATGGCTCAACCCTGGGACACACACAGACATACTGAATACCGACACGGAGACTGAAGACGGAATGTGTCAAAAACGAAACTGAGGAATTGTCTACAGCCAGGCTACAACATCTACAAATGATACATGAATACTTCTACAATTTGGGGTGATCCTACACATTCTGAAACTTCAAAAAATACAAAACGTTTGGTCAAGTCAGAGAAATAGATCATCCGGACATGACTTTGGTCGAAATCCCGAACCAACCCTTCTCCTGGGGCATGAAAAAGCCCCCCCCCCCCCTCTCACCACGGCGGGGTTGAGGCACCAGAAGCTGACCGTGTGGACCAGGGTCTTGGTGCGCTGGGCCCCGCCCTGGCGTCGGCCCCTGCGCTGGGGCCGGGCGAAGAAGCCCTGGGCGTCTGGGACGTCTGGCTGGGCGGTCCACACGTAGGTCTGCTGCAGGGCCACGCGGTAGTCCTCCGCAAACCTGGAGGGGACATGGAGGGACGTCTGGATGAAGACGGGGATCACTGCTGGAGGGCTGGGAAGCCATTCCAAGAATGTTCAGAGCGGACGCAGAATTTGTGACTTGTCACATCGCTCCCTCTAGGTCACGGTTCGTATGTACCAAGTGTCTGAGAACCTCCTATACCCGCCTGGGCTAGTCCAGAGGGAGGGGGGGGGGGGGGTGCATTGTGGAGTGAGACAGACAAGGCTCTGACCTGCTGTTGCCCCTGTAGAGGTAGTCCAGCACCATGAACAGGCTCTTGAGGACGGAGGAGGACACGGAGCTGATGGTGGGGATCTCCACCACGTCCTCCTTCCCATTCACCACCCCCACACGCTCCTCCTTCTCCAGCGCTGACACCAGGTGCTTCTACACAGGAGGGGGGGGGGGGGAGGACAGGGAAGGAAGGGGGGGGCGTGAGGGCTGAGAGAGGAAGACTGCGTGCGCGCGTTAGGGGAGTAACATAGCCCTTACGTACACATTGACACGTTAGTCCTTTTTGGTTGGAGTTAATAAACATTGGATGAACAGGAGAATCGATACAATCAGGTATACTTGGGTACAACCAGGAAGAACAGAAAACAGAGCGAATGGGAATTGGAGGTGAAAAAAAAGAAACGTGAATAAGCTGTGTACCTGCAGCAAGGTAAAGGTGTCAGGGGTGATGCCCATGCCGTGCAGGAGCCCCAGGACCTCCTTCCCATGCCACACCTTGCAGGACACCTCGTACTCCCTCTCTGCCAGCAGACTGACGCTCTCCTTGATCCAGCTACGCAGGGGAGAGAGACACCAGCACCAGGATAAGGATCCGGAATATAAAGCATGTGTGAGAGATTGGAGCAGGCCGTGTCAGGAGCTGGGCGCTTTCCTCCAGGTGGAGGAGGCCAGGCCGCATCACTGCCCAGGGGGGCTCTCACTTGATGAGGCTGCAGCAGAACGCTCGCAGGGGCTCGTGGTGGGAGCGCCGGATGTTGTGGTTGACCATGCCGTCCAGCTCCTCCCGCGCCCCCAGCAGCTGGGCCTCGCTCAGCGTGTAGCTGGCGCTCTCGCGGGCACAGTCCTCCATGTTGTGGGCCTCGTCCAGCACCACGATCTGCCCCTTCAGGTTGATCTCCAACTGCACGGGGGGGGAAAGGGGAGAGGGGAGAGAGGGGTTATGGGTGGGAACAGGAATCTTTAGGGCCTTTCGTTGACCTCTAGCTCATGGGTATGCTTGAGATTTGGGTCAGAGTTACGTTGTGTACAATTCTTTTTGCTAAACCACCTTACCCACTCGTTCAGTAATGTGGCCAGAAGTAAACACAGTGTGCCTGCATCTCATGACACCAAGGCCCCCCCCCCCACTCACACTCTCCCTGATGAGGGGGTCCAGCAGGTAGTTGTAGGGGCAGAAGATGATGAGGGCGTCCTGCATGAGCTCGCGGGCGGCGTAGTAGGAGCAGGAGCGCAGGCGGCCGCCCAGGCGGACCAGGTCCTCGATGTCCCACGCCTGGTGCAGCCCGTGGACCCACTGCAGAGTGCTCTGCTCACGCATCTTGTGCACACCGTGGTAGTAGCGGCACGAGTAGCCCTGGGAGGGAGGGAGGGACTCGGTTGGTTTCAGTGGTTGAGGTATGTGCTACACACACGCACGAGGAAACCCCTGACATCAATCCCAACAGTTATGTCCAAACATACCAACTCAAATAAAAAACATGTTATCTTTGACCTCTGAATACCATGCACAACAGACATGTATATATCAGTGGTGTGGTGTGGGGGGGTCATGCTGAAAGCCTTCCAGCGTGTTCCCATGCCGTCTGGGGATCCTTCCTTCACGAGGTGAATGACATGTGCTGGTCAACGCCTCAGTAATCCTCCCTGTCTCTCGACACAGCCTACTGTACACTCAGCTCAGGGGGTGAGACACCCCTGGAACAAAGCCCAATTACCCTGTCAGCAGAGGGGCCTTCTCCTGTCGCCACTGTCACCCACCACACCCTGCGTGAATGGGTGGCCGGCGAGCACGCACGCCCACAGACACACAGAGGTGGCGCTGTACTGGACCCGGCCTGGCCCTCGGTGACAGGGACGGGAGACGAGCGGGGGGAACAAAGCGCAGGCGGTGGCATCGGCCCGGTGTCCCGTCTTTCTGTGACGTATCAGCACTAAGCTCACACTTAGAGGACACCCTAGCTGGTGTGAGGGAGGGAGGATTAGCCTCCACTCAGACACTCTCTGGGGGGGCCATGACAGCTTAGCCCCTGAGTCAAGCTGAGGAAGGGGGGTGGGAACCTTGACTTTGGGGAGGGGGAGAGGGAGGGAATGAAAGCAGTGAAGTCTTTACCTATTGAGCTACTGTAAGGTAAAGCCTCTGTTGTGTGTTTTTGAGTGCTGGGAGAAAAGGTAGGAGGGGGGGGGGGGTGAAGTATTGTAATGTGACCCTGACTGTAGCAGTCGGGGCCTGCAGTGACGCTGGGCGTGTCGTGATGGACGCCCATTCTCCCGGCGGAGGTCGCGGCGGGGCCGCCCATTCAGACGGAGGGCCGCGGCGTGACAGGGAGGCCTCTGAGGCGGCCACCTCCGATGACAGCGTAATTGGGGCTGGTCATTACACAGGGCGTCTCACCTCCAGAGTGAATAGGGGCTGGGGACAGTAAGGCTGAGAGGACACCTCGTGGGCTCCAGCAGAGGCCGTCCCACTGGGATCGTTGACGCGTCTTGACAAGCGTGTCAGAGATCGGGGATAGGCTGGACAGTAATTGGCACCTAAGGGCCCGTCTGGCCCGGGTGTTCAACTGGGGGTTTGTGTTACGGGCTTCCCACAAAGTCCAGAGGCTTTACACTTTTTACAATGTCATGGGTGCGGATCATGGGATTAGTAACGCCCCTTCTCCTGTAAACTGACTGGAGGCGTGTGTGTAGGCCTCAGAATAGGTGTTGGTTTTCACAGCTACACTGGGGTCAATCCCAGTTCAGTAAACACCAATTCACCCCACCCAGAAAAGGCATCACATGTTATGGAGTGGTAAGCAGGAGTCCCGACTAGAGCAGTTGAACTGGTCTGAGCCCAGAAGTGGAACACGTTCCAAAAGGTCCTGACCTTCACTCCACATTGTCAGTGAGGAAACAGCAGATTAGGGCCACTGTATAGGAGCTAGGATAGAATGAGTGTGGAGCCGTGCGTGTGAGCCTTACTGAGCGAGTGAGTGAGTGTACTCACGTTCTTGGACTCGAGCAGTTCCTTGCAGCGCTCGTTGCGGTTGGAGTGCGGCACCACCTCTGGGTGGACGCAGGTGTGGTCACGGCTGGAGAGGATGGTCATGGGCACGCTGGAGTAGAGGGTGCGCTTGAGCTCGTGGGAGATCTGGGTGATCTGCTTGTGGGTGCGCGTGCCAAAGAAGATTTGGGGGACTTTCTTTTTGCCATCTTTCTCTTTGTCCTTTGCCGACTTGCCGCCTGGGCCCGTGAGGCTTCCTTTGGGTGAGGCGCACGGGCAGAGAGAGCAGGCCACTGGAGACTGAGGTCACACACACAGGAGAGAAACAGACAGAGAAAGGTTTACTAGATCATGAGGTTGGATCAAACTTGGCACAGCACATACTGCTAAAGGTTGGCACAGCACACGGTACATTTCGAGACGGTCGTCCTAGAAAGATCAACAAACAAAAACATCTGTATCGAGACTTGGTGTTTTTAGGTCACAACTAACGTACTGTAAGTTGGTCCAGGTTTGATTTCCATTGGGCCTCTCCGCTCTGGTAAACATATAGATTCCCAAAGGGGTCGAGTTCTCTCCATACAGAAAGGCAGCTGCCTGTCAACTTGAGATGACCTTTCTGAAAGCCGATAGGCCAATGATGTTGAAGTCCAGAAAATGGACCTGACTGTCAATGGCACGCCGCCATAGACATATGGCATCCCATACTCTATTGTACACAGGTGAAGTGTAGCTGGCAGCAACAATGTAACAGATCTCTATTAGGAGATGAGCTGTTTAAAGTGCCACATAATACACCCATTCACCAACACTGATTGACGTCGAGCCCAGCTCCATCAGGCAGGAACTTACGGCCAAATATGATTTTTGGCTGAAGACCACTGCATCAACAATCACCTGGTTCTGTAGCAATTCAATCATGTGTACTAATGCTTTGCTGGGCACAACTTCACCATTCCCAGGGATCTTAAACCAGGATGGAGGATACATAACATTTACATTTTAGTCATTTAGCAGACGCTCTTATCCAGAGCGATTTACAGTAAGTACAGGGACATTCCCTCCGAGGCAAGACAACGTCATATAGCACGGCCGGGAATCAAACCGGCAACCTTCTGATTAATAGCCCGACTCCCTAACCACTCAGCCAATTGACCCCCCTATACATGACCCCCCCCCCCTACATGTTCTATTTGAGACATGGATTGGCCGTATGCATGATTCACCTGCATCTCCTCCTCATCACTGTCTAAATCAGCACAGGCGCTGGTTCCCAGTGTCGGGGCCCGAGGCATCTCTTGAAGCCTGTGCTCTTGTGCCATGCATGTGGTGTTACCCCCTGCTCTGATGATGTGGCTGGGGACAGAGCGCAGGCTGCTAGCGCAGACCGCTAGCTGCCTGGGTGAGCTGTCCCTCAGCGTTAAGAGGGACACGGGGGCCTGAGAGGCCATGTGAGAAACACACAGCGAGGCACACCCCCCCTCCTCCTCTTGAAACCGTCTCCCATTACACCTCTTCGTTGGGACGGCTACGCTTGGTGGCTCGGCTCTCTGATTCTCAGGGCCCGATCATCTTACCTGCTGCTGCCACATTCAATAGGCCCATCCAAATATCCTGCCCGGAGATGGCCAAAAAATGACTTATTCATCGGCAGGTTGGGGGGACAGAGGGCCAGGGGAGGTGGAGTGGGGGGGGCTTGAAGGCACCCACCAGTGAATGGGGGCCCTTGTTAGGAGGCAGCAGCAGGAAACAGCTGACAAGGGTATCTCTTTACGCGCCTGCCTCCCGAGATGCTGGGGCCGACACGGTTTCAGGCTTGGTTTGGCCCCGTAGGCGCGGGCAGACACCCCCTGGAATGGAATGCAGATAACAGGGGAGGCCAGGGGCACACTGTTGGACCGCACACTCACACACTGGCCCATTCAGCTCAACGCAGGACCATTCCAGTGTTGCTGTGGCTTCCTGGGTGGAACAAGGTGTGAGGGATAAGCTCCACAGAGGCTGCCTCAGACACCCAGAGCATTATTCTACACTGATGGATTTGTTGATCACGTTTGTCACTACTTCAGCAGCATACCAATCTTAGTCAATTTCCTGTTAAAACTCACTGCCCGCCACAAAAGGAGCTGTGCTTCTTTTGACACATTCTGTGCTCAGGGGTTATTTCTAAAAGTGTCCCCCAACCTGGTCCACCACGCTATGTCACCACGCCGTGTCACCACTGCTCTGCTAACACCTGAGGCCTGAGAATGTCACACCCTTGACAGGCCGTGTGGAGAAGGCAGTGGTCGGCCGTGTCTGGCGCCGCTACCTGAAGGCCAATTTGCTCCTCATTCCTCATTCCTCAGTCCTCATTCCTCACGGTCTTGGAATGTATTCCAATAAGGGTGGGCTCCAATACCCAATACCTCTGGAGACACGGGACACCTCCCCCCCCCCCCCCTCGCCACTGCGGCAGGCTGCTGCATCGGTAGACTGGGGCCTCATAAATATCCGCCCTCAAAAAAGCACCTGTTTATCCCTAGGGCGCAGTAACCAGCGGGTGAACCCCATTCAATATTTATCCCAGTGGCTTTCACAGATCAGTGGCCCAGGCGAGGCCAAACCTCTTAATTAAAACTGGAGCTGGCTTCAAAAGGCCCCATTCAGGACGTCAGTCAGCGCTCCGCAGACGGGAGCTCCAGGGTCGGGTGGCCGCAGGGGAAACCCGAGACCAGACTTACTCTCCTCTGCATTTCTTTTTTTTCTTCACCCTGCCTCCATCCTTTTTTCCACCTCCAGCCATCCGATGAGCCCTCAGAAGCGACCCACACACCTGTGTGCTAACGTTGGACACGGTTGTGAGAGTTCACCAGAGCTCCAGAGTGGTAGTGTGAGAGCGTTCCTCGTTTGGGTATCAGTGACCTGCAGGCTCCGATGGCTGCTTGTGACAGAGCGTTCCCCAACACAGTGGCTGTTTGGACGCTTCGTGTTTGGGTCCCCAGTTGGTTAGCAGTCAATGAGGAGCACAAGTTAGGCACAAACATCTCTGGAGTCCTCACAAAGCAAGCCCTTGAATATTAGATCATACACCTTAATCTATCCTGTCTTATCCCAACAGAAATAAGTCTCTCTCTACTGGTGCAATGCCGAGGTTCACGTTCATGGTTACTCAGCAATTAAACAAAACTCTGACTATCAGTCACTGCAATGGTCATATTTAAACGGTCAAATAAGTGTCATATTTCAGTTTCATTGTGTTTCATTTAGCACACCACACCTCATGAAGACCCCTTTTCTGAAACGATCCGATGGGCCATCACACCTGCTGTAGTCATTAGGTGGGCTATGCTGCCACCTAATGGCAACAATGTAGCATTGACCGAAAAGTAGTTAGGTGCCTTTCCAAAACAACTGAGAATCTTGATAACTAGCTGAAGGTATTGAGGTTGTTCTAATGCAGGAGGATGAGCTTTGACCCTAAAAAATAGGGCTCCTTGACCAAGCCCATTTGAACTTGGAGCCACCATGGCTGATGACATGTGTTAAGGCAGCATACTCACACAGCAGGCAGAGGGCAGCTCCATGCCCTGGGCCTGGGCCCTCAGCTCCATGCCCTGGGCCTGGGCCCTCAGCTCCATGCCCTGGGCCTGGGCCCTCAGCTCCATGCCCTGGGCCTGGGCCCTCAGCTCCATGCCCCGGGCCTGGGCCTGGGCCCTCAGCTCCATGCCCTGGGCCTGGGCCCTCAGCTCCATGCCCTGGGCCTGGGCCCTCAGCTCCATGCCCTGGGCCTGGGCCTGGGCCGTCAGCTCCATGCCCTGGGCCTGGGCCCTCAGCTCCATGGACCAGGTCTTCCCAGACACGCCTAGCCTCTCCTCCTCTGGCTCGTCGTCTATGAACACCACCCCCTTCTCCAGACATCTCCTCTTACGACCCTGACAGGACAACAGAGTTGGACTCTATCTGATCAGGGAGGATCTTGCGTAGATAAAACCTACACAGCAGGGACCAGGTCACAAAAAGGATACAACGCATAGTGAAGTTAGCGGGCCTACCTTCTGGTCGACCAATGGGGTGCGAATGCGTTTTCTGTCAGGCTGAAAGTCGTCGTCCTTGTCTGAGGAGCTTTGCATCTTTTCAGACAGACGAGAGGCCAATGACTGACTCTTGGGTTTGAACTCTGGCGGAGACACGGATATACACCAGGTAAACCAACTGGCAGTGAAATGAATACAAGTGCAAAACAACCAACCCGTTTCCAGAAAAGTGGTCTCACTGCTAGTGTTAACATTTAAGATGACAAAAGGTACCTCACTGTCAAGCAGTATCGCTGTTAGCTTATTTTGTTGTATCTTTGCCAGATTTGAATAACACACATGAGTAACTAACAACTGATGGTTTCTAATGAGAAGTCTTACCCTTGTCTGCAGAAGGAGATGAGTTCTGTGCCCTCATATTTGTGTCTACCATGGCTGGCTTGGGCGTCATGGGGACACAGGTGGCCTTGCTGTGGCACGCACACTGGCACGGTGTGTTAACGTCTGTTTTGGCCTCAGTTTGGCTTTTCCCCTCCTGTGTTTTGGCTCCTTCTTCAAGCTTAGCTGCTCAAAACAGATGACATGTTGATGTGACCTCATCCTCCATGTTAGAGAAGACAATGACTTGTCAGACAGTCATTACTACTGTCTGACTATTATTGTGGATGTTCAAGCGGTCTGGCAACCCTCTGATCATTGATAACAACACATGTATCCCTTGTTGAAATACCATCCATCAAATAAAGTGCTTCAAGTTGATTCACAAGTAAGAAAAAACTAATGCAAATCTTTGAGTTGCCAACAAATGCCACTCAGCAGTCCTACCAAGGTGTGCCTGTTGCCAGGCCAGAGCCGAACACAACAGGGCAAGGCTCTTCCCACTGCCAGTAGGGCTCTCCAGAAGACAGTGCTGACTGTGGTTCAACCCTCGAACGATCTGTGGAAACAACCAAACAGCTGACAGACACCGCCACCACTGAAAGACCAATAAAGCTGCATAGGTGTAGTCAGGGGAAGCTCTTTTCTAAGAAATCATACATCACCGATGGATGATTGTTAAGCATTAAGATTGACTAAATGTAAAATGACTAAATGTAAATGTAAGATTGATGTAAACATTTTACAATCAATATTTGACTGCTTGTTAACACTAGCTAACATTGTGCTTTATTACAATCAATACCTCACTGTTTGATGTTATGCTGTCCACTTTAAGTTATAGTAAACGTTGCTATTCAGTGGTTCTCAATTCTGGTCCTCAGGACCCCCTGCCCTGCATGTTTTAGATGTTTCCCTGCTCCAACACACCTGATTCAGATGAATGGGTCGTTATCAGGCCCATTTATTTGAATCAGGTGTGTTGGAGCAGGGAAACATCTAAAACATGCAGGGCAGGGGGTCCCGGGGACCAGGATTGAGAACCACTGCTATGTGACTGTATGCAAAATAACTTACTGAATTCATCATAGCCAGTTGGGATGGATAAGCCTTGCAGGGAAATTGTATCTTCACCCCTCCTATGGTGTATTCCACGGTGGGTGGAGGCATATTGGCTGAATAACTTGTCGGTCAAGAAGCCAATATGTGAGGACAAGAGAGAATGCAGTAAAGTTGTAAAGTAGCTTGTTAGCTTGTTGGCCACTGTACACGCTTGTATTGTAGATTGACAAGTTATTTTAAGAGAGGGGTCAATTCGACGTTGGGCACCTTTTGGTTGGTTGTTTCTGTAACCTGGATAACACGCTGATAAATTACTATGGTTCTAACGATGGCTGATATTCTTCTAGTCGTGGACCAGACAATGTAGAATCTATATGGAGGATGTAGCTAGTCAGCTTGCTGGCTTGAAAGCAAGCTTGCAAATAAGCTTTTCTCACAAGCTAGTTAGCTAAATTGTGTTATGCTCAATTTTGACTCGCCTACTAATGTTACGTAAGGGCGATTAAATAATATTACCTTAGGTACCCTCATAAACTTGAAAGTCGAGCACAACTTGTAGCGGTCCTTTTCCACTTTCTGACAATTGACCTAGGTCGGAGATGTAAACAGAGAGCTGGGTAGCGTGTTAGCTAGCTAACGTCTGAAATTCCCGCCATGTCAGGGGTGTGTCACGCAGTCACGTGACGTGTACGTATCCAATCACTTATGTACAATAGGGGTAGGGAGAAGAGGCAGCCACCAGTCTCAGCCCAGCAACCCCTGAAGACTAAAACCATGACTAAAACCAGAGTCTTTAAAAATAAATTGAAATGGAAAAATAAGTGTTAAAGAACCGAACAGTCTTCTACCGGACTATGAAAAGACCTTCCGCTGAGGCTCATTTAGCCTTTAAATGATTTTAAACAATGACCTACCTTGCCCACTTCCAGTGATTTACATATCGATCTTGTTAAAAAGCAAATAATTATGACAATACGGTAAGGAAATTGACAGAAGTCATGAAATCTTAAAAGTCACAAAAAAACAATTATGCTAGAAGAAATACATAATTGGGAAATATAATTATGTATCATGAAATTAAATACGGTACCCTAACAATATTGTGGTATTGTATAAAATAATTCAGTATAGCTTAATGTGGCTTTTGACTCATAACATCAAACAATAATTGATTTATCTTATTTAGAATACTTTTGTCTTCTATTCAGTTCAATGCTTAATTGAATAAATTCAATGGAGGCTCCACAAAACAACAGTAGCAAATGCCAATGTACTTCAAAAGTCCATAAATAATAACATAATAATAATAACTTCTTAAAATAACCATATCAGAATGTTAGAATCATATTTTAGATGTGAATATAATATATCAAATAACAAATCCCATGTCCCATGTTTGGTCAAATAACTGAATACGTCTGCTCAAAGCCCTGACCTCAACCCTGTCAAACACCTTTTTGAATGAACTCAAAAGCCATCTGCAAGCCTGCCCTAATTGCCCAACATCAGGGCCTGACCTCACTAATGCACTTGCTGAATGAAAATATTGTTAAAATGTATGCAGCATCAAGGTTCCAAGATCTGTAGAAAAGCCTTCGCAGAAAAGTAGGCAGTTAGAGCAGCAAAGTGGGGATCAACTCCATATGAATGTTCATCATTTTAGAATGAGACGTTCAACAAGCAGGTGTCCATGTAATGAGCAGGGGTCTACATACTTTCTGAATAAGGGACTCAGGTTAACATTACTACCCTGCCCACTGTATGAATCAGACCCAACTACCGATGTCAAAGGCAGGTCATGATGCGATGTTTATGGCTCCATATCATGTTTTTTATCATGATAATATTACTTTTTTATTCCATGTCAGCATCTTGTGTGCCCATTTAAGGTAGATGGGGGACTGGAAAAGCAGCCCTCTTCCTGTAGAGTCTTTGATCAATCCTTTTGTACCAAGGACAAAAGCACCTAATGCTCGCATCATTTCAGATCAGCTGCGAGGGCCGCATCCCACCTGGTTTGATAATGAATGCGACAGGATTAGCCGGAAATGCCACCGAGGCGCCATTATTATGGAGATCCCCACACTCTGTGATGTAATTGCACCTTGAAAATGGGCCCGTAATCTGGGGATTAGTGGCATTAACATGCTTGAAGTGGAGTAAACCTAATTTCCATAGCCCTGACGAAGACCATTATAGAGTGTGGCATTTTGCCCAAGTCTTAGTTAATTTAGTAAATATGTGATGTACTTGGAAATACAAAGACTGTTGTTATTTTCCTTGATGCGCCCTCACATACTGTGTGTACATGTTGCCACACTGTCTGTCCCTTGGAGACAATGAATATTGATTATATTGATATCTCATTTGGATTTTTTTTACATGAATGCTAATACATTGTTGTGAACATGTTGATTTCCTTAAGGTGCTGTTAATCATAACGAATATCTCTATTGCTAATTGAAATGATTAATCAATGTACTTGTTTAACAACATCCTTGCTTCAAATACGAGGCATGATGTAGTTTTACCATTTGTGTCATGGTGTCACTCATTTAAAAAAACAGACCTGTCATTTTCTTATGGCTGTTTCTCTCAAACATGTAAAATAAACTACAATTCCCACAGCCCTCTCATCACTCCCTGGATCAGTACAAGTCAGGACTCTTGGCCCAGGGACCAATTGAATGCCAGTATTCCTGGCTTCCTCTCGTCTGAATCACCTGTGTTGGAGAATGCACATACCTATCAATGGAGACAGAGAGTTTTCAGTCATCAGACGGGGCGTTTTAGCAATTGTTGGATACAGAATTACTTTAAAAGTTATAGGTAAACTTTATGAAAATGGCAATTCAGTTATCAAAGTCAAAATCTGCAAGATTGAATTTTCTATGGTCTCAAAACTGATACTGGCAATCCATGTCATTACGTTCTAATGTACCGTACCCTAAATTCTTGTTTGTGTCTGCATATTCAGTGAACATGTATTATCATCCCTGCAGGAAACAACCATTCTACATAAGGTGCTGGGTGGTAATTACTTTTCATTTGATGTGAGAAAATTATTCAAACCCAATGAGACGGAAAGAGTCCCACGGTCTATAAAAGAGAATAACGTTGCAGTTTATTTCCATCTCATTCATCGTTTGTCGTATCACTGTCACACTCATTCATTTTCCTGTTGTCACACACACACACACACACCACTGTTTTACATAAGTGATCCTAGTTTTTGTGATGTTTGTTTGTCTGTCTGTGATGAGTATGTTTTGCATACAGTATGTGTGTGAGCATTTGTTTGTCGATTTGTTTGTCGATTTAAATAATTAGTGTGTAAGTATGTTATGTTTTCGATGTGTATTTACATTTACCAATGGATCCATTGTTCTGCTAAATATGTACAGTATATTTTCAGTGAAACAGTAACTGAGGTGAGTGCAACTTCCGACTGAAAAAGCCTATTTTCTACTCTGTAATTTGTGTCCAAGTGATGACGCTAATCAGCCCCTCATGCAACACTAAACATGGAATACATAGCATTGTATTTCAAGAAAAAGCTATCATTTTTGTATTAAGGGTAGAATCTGCATTCTGAACTGAAGTGCATGCGATCATGCAGTTCTTTAATTTGACCACATGATGGCAGTATGACTCAACTCTGACCCCCACTGCAGCCACCTCCTTTGTTCTCTTGCCAATTTTCGTACCGGGGTTTTTTCTCTATAATGTCTCTGAAAGAAGACAAAAAAATAACATGTCCTCGGGTTAAAATAAATAGCCTTTCACAGTTAATTTAATTGACTTTTTTGTACATAATCAAGGTAATTCTGCCTCTGTCGCAAAAGCAAACAAGAATAGCATTCCCTGGGTGATTGGTTGCCACGCAAACGCAGACAGACTTCAGTCAAGTCCCACTGACAAGCTGCTGCTTTAGTTCAGCCACTGTCAAGAAACTGGTTTTCTTTAGTATTTTGTACAATACTGCCACAACTGACCTGTTCCTCATAATGTAAAAGAGAAATGGAAGGATTCTCAAATGTTTCCCACCTATTTAACAGTATGAGACAATGTCACAGTTTTACCAGTTTTTATGCAAGAATGTCAATAGACTACTTTATTCTTGAATTCAGAGAAAAGAACACTTGTGAACAGAATTGCAGAACTCTTTAACAATCATCATGCCCAATTGTGTGTGTGTGCCTGCATATACTGTAAACGTTTGCGTGAGACAGAAAATGTGTGTGCGGCGTGTACCTGTGTGTATAGAGGTGCTTGACATAAAAGGTGTGTTTCCGTTGGAGGTGTTTCTCTTCTCGCCTGTCCTCATGTCACCAGCTGTGCGGCTGTCGCCCCCTGCAGGTCTGGCGAGGTTACCCCACGCTGACGTGTTTAATTGTGTGGCTGTCCTGGGGCTCAGCGGCGAGTGTGTGTTCAAGCTGTGCTGAGGAGGACAAGGGCGACTCAGGACCGTTGTGCTTGGCTACATCGTCTTCCTCTCTCGTGCACACACACACACACACACACACACACACACACGCACTGGTCACCGAGAGGAAGTTGTCGCACCATGCTGAGCAGAGATTGTGCCAGGACATGCTCAGTCGTACGAGCGCGCACACACACACACACACAGGTTTTTTCTCACACCTTCTTACACATATACACAATACACAGTCAGTGGTCTCAAACTAACATGCACTCACATGCATACAATCCCAATCACATCAAGCAGCCACATGAAAGGCCTCCTGCTAGCTTTAGAATCATTCAGACCAGAAGAAAGAAAAACGTGTGCGACACATTCTGACCATCCTGAATTAGCATGAAGGAGAGACACAAAAACACGTGTGCAACCAAAGAAACATTTAACACAAATGATGACCCACCAACACATGTGGTCACAGCCGTTCCAATGAAATCCTGGAATTGCTGTTACGGCAAGGCCCAATGTGGAAGCAAGAAGCACAATCTGACATAGTCAGCCTGGAGTGTATCAGTGGAGCACTGTGAACACCCAACACAGGGAGAGGGGGGAGAGGGGGGAGAGGGGGGGGGGGGGGGGAGAGGGGGGAGAGGGGGAGGCTTGTGATGCCGTGTGTGCATGAGCTGAGGACTGACGGAAGCCTCACAGCAGGAGTCCCGGTTGTGGATCATGGATGCTCACCCACCCTTAGGGCACATGGGGTCCAGAGGATGAACTGAGGGGGTGGGAGGAGGAGTGATGACAGGCTGTGTGTGTGTCGGGTGGGGAGGGACGATGGGTGCTTTCGGGGACTGATGACTGTGTGTGTGTGTGTGTGCGTGTGTGTGTGTGTGGGAGGGTGTAGGCTGTAGGGGCAGTGGTGTGGGTGGGGTGTGTGTAGAATGGAGGAGGGCAGTAGAAGGTAGGGGGCTTAAGGGAGGGGGGTTGGGGGGGATAAGTGTTACCAGGCTCAGGCATCACACCTCCAGCCTCAGACCCAGACCCATAGTAATTACACACTCGAGTGGCTGGACTGGGAGGGAAATTGAAGCGCTGGGCAGGAGGCCCCAGCTGCCTCCCTCTCCCTCCCCATCAGCGCACTGGTGATTGAACCTGGCTAACACACACACACACGTCTTTTCCCAAATACACAGACACTCTTACTCACTTACTGGGCTCATATAGACACATACATTTACACACTCTAACACACACTCAGCCTCATGTGCTCACATTGTCGCACACACACATATGCAGCTGCACACCCACAACTCGCTCACACACTCACAGACGCACCCACACACACACACACACGTTGGCCAATCCTCGGAGGAAATGCTGCTTTGTGTCGCGGTAATGAGATTCTCACACACCCGACCTTATTTACCAGCCCAGACGGGTGAGGGGGGGGGGGGGGGGGGGGGGGGGGGGGAGAAGTGATAGGGGGGGAGGGAGAGGGGCAGGCCATATTCAGCCAACTTCACTTCTCAATTATGACTGCCCAAATCCAAATATCACCGCTTGCACCCAGAGAGAAGAGGTGCAGGTGGCTTGGGGAGTGAGAGAAAGCTGGGGGGTAGATAGAATGTTTCCCAAAATAGGGTTGGTTTGGCTTCGGACTGGCCTTGTTTTTTGTCCACTTGATATTTTGGAAGAAGAAAAGTAATATTGATGACAGGTCTTGTCTCGACACATTGGGACTTTGCTCTCACCTTGCCAGTCATGATCAACCTGGCTAGAGTTAGTGTGTGTGGGACAACGTGAGTGCAAGTCCGAGTGTGGGTAGAATGGCAGAAAGATGATGTATGAGTAGCCAGCTAACTGTACACACATACTCACACACACACTAGTCAGTCTATCCGGTTCAGTTTTCTGGCCTTGACTTTGAATATGGCCTTCTCATACGGCAACAGTAGTTTCAGGAGTCACACCATCTCTCTCCTTCTTTCCCTCCATCTCGTTTCCCCAGCCCTCCACATGCAGCAGGGGTGCGAGTGTGTGCGAGTGCGCGGGGGAGATTGCGGCCGCGTGTTCGGGGCAGTAAGCAGCAGTGGAGGGTGCAGCAGAAGAGGAGGAGTGTGTGTGTGTGTGTGTGTGTGGGGGGGGGGGGGAGTGTGCCTGGCTCTTTGAGGATTCGGTGGCGTTCGCCTCGCCTGCCTCTTTGAAGCTGCTCGATGACCGCACAGGGGCACTTCACGACAGGGGAGGTGGGTGGTGTTGGTGTTGGTGGGGAGGGGGGGTTGACAGGGGGGGATGTCTGTCATTTGTATACAGCTGTTTCTTTCATCGAGTCGTGCCAGCCCTCCCCCCTCTTCCCACCACTCCCCGCCTCCTGCTCTCCCTCCCTCCTAGACCCTTCATCTGCCCTTTTCCTTGGTCCTATGCTTCTCCCTGTCTGAAGAAATGCTGTCTGACCGACTGTGGCTTGCTGGAAGATGGAGAGAAGAGAATGACTTTATGTACAGCAGGTGGGAAAAGACTATGAAAGCAATCGTCGGTTTGAGCCATGGACAGCTGGACTTGTGTTGGAAATGTTTTTCCTCTTCAAGTCTCAAAACCTCACTACAGTACTTCTCAGCAAAGCTTGGATTGGCCTAACTCTCTCTTTTGGCACCAACCCAAGAGAGAGACAGACTGAAACGAGGACCACCTGAGACCTTAGCGATGGCCCACTGGGGCCACTCGGTGTTGCGCCACACACTCTCGCTAATACGCCCCAGATGCTAGCGCTGAACACAATGCGCAGGTGCACTGTGGGCCAGTGTTAATTGCTGTTAATTGTTACAGCAGCGCTTTGGAGTGTATGCAGTTTCTCTGTTTTAATGAGAGGAGGAGTTGGAGAAATTGAAGTGTATAATACAGTCTATTTTACAGAGGGCATACAGAATACAAAAATGTTTTCAATTAAGGGCTGCCCTTAATTAATTAAGTCATCATCAATATTTCATATCATTTATCAAGTATTAAAATGGAAAAACAATATATTGCTAAATATAACTAAACTAGGTCGTCTCTTCCTAATAATTGTAAGAACAAAAAGAAATGTATATTACTGTAACTATGTCCTGCACTGTTTATTAGCCTAACTGTTATGCAGTTATGCAGTTTGTGGATTAACTGCTGAACACCAAAATTGAACTTCTATGAGCACAGTGATGGCTCATGGTGAAATTTCACTCTCTTTACAACTCTCTCTGTCCTCTCTCTCTCTCTCTCTCTCTCTCTCTCTCTCTCTCTCTCTCTCTCTCTCTCTCTCTCTCTCTCTCTCTCTCTCTCTCTCTCCTTCTTTCTCTCTCTCTCTCTCTCTCTCACTTTCTCTTTCTGTTGATTTGCACGAAAGAACATAAACCTAAAGTAATGACTCATTCTGATTGTAATTCTGTCGGTATAAAATATGCTTGATTTCCACTGTGAATTATTCTAGCTTTTGTGGCTTGATTTGTCGAATAGGACGGTTGCATTAGATATAAAGCAGAAGAATAAATTATTGCCTGGTGTTAATATTGGAGATTTGATTGAAACGGATACAGAAGCCGATGAAAATTGGACAGCAAATCATTGTGTTCTAGCCAAGCTTGCCATTTTGAGATGGGTGCCGCAATATTGACAGATAATGGTTTTTCTCTTTGCTATGATTGGTCATTACAGAACCCTTATTTTCATTATCGTCCTATTTTCATTGTCTTGTTTGGAACCGCAGACATGATTTCTTTGGGTTATCTTATTTTACACAGTGTATACTGTGTTTGTGTGTGGTCAGGTGTGTCTAAGTCACCACACAGCACGCCTGTGTGTGTGTCTCATTTTGTCAACTGGTTAGCGACAACAGGGAATGCATTACTGTTTATGGTACGCTTGTTTAGGACTGCTTTGCGGTATCCTAACAGTCCTTCGCATTGTCCGTTTGCCAATATGCATGCTCTTCCATGCTTTGGAAGTGTAGATACATATTTACCATGTCAATAAGCCAGTTTGAATAGGGTTTAATTGCCTGAGAGAAAGGAATGTGTTTGTGTGTGCGTGCGTATGTGTGTGTGTGTGCAACTGTGTGTGTATGTATGTGCAGAAGAGAAAAGACAGACCGTGCCAGTATTATAAAGCCACTATCATTAATTGCCCATGACTCTGTGACTGTGTCCTCCCCTATTTGCTTGCCTGCCACAAGCCAATCAATACCGAATGTTGTCTGATTATATAGGGGACACCCTGGCTCTTAAAGAGCTTTGTGCACAATTCCAATCAATACCGACTCTGAGAGGCAGCTCTATATGGCTAGTCAATGAGTCAGCATGTAAGTAGGTTAGGAGTTCAAAATGTAAACATGTCCATGTCTGGAACGTATTGATGCTGTGGTAGGTGTCCTTTTTTATGTCCAACTGCAAAGATTATGGATTTGGTGAAATTCAGTTAAGGTGCAGTGGAATCTAACCAAACAGAAAACCTAATCCAAAAATGACCATGCATTGTGAGTCATTTTAAAGAGTTTCAGGTGGACTTCATTGAATTTATTTATCTCAGGTCGAACCAAAGAGACCGATAGGTGTCTCCCACCCTCTCACACCATCTGTGGTCCACTAAGACCCCCCAGTCTTCATACCCCACACTCCAGCTGAATAATAAGAGAAGCGCTAGTCTGCATGATGAGAGGTTGAGACCTGCTCTACTCTGCACTCTGTCCTGAAATTGCCTCCCCACAATTTCAACCCCTCTGCAATTTAACCAATTTGGAAACTGGGAAATTACCATTGCTTGCTTTTTGGGGGGGGGGGGGGGGGGGGATGTCTTCCGAGCCCATTCCCTACTTGCAAATTCATTACACTTTGCGAACAAAAAAATAACAAAAATTGCTTAGCATTGTTAAATATAAACTACGATGTTCTTTGGAAATGCTTTTTAGGTGAAAGGACAGAACCAAAAACCAAGATGTGTTGGGTAGGAAGAGGGTAGCAGAAATAGAAGAGTTGAACCTGACCCTATATCTTTGATCTTTACCATCTCTATCTTGTGATACACTATGATTCATGGTACTGAACATCAGACTGGTGAGAGGACTGTGAGGAAACGCTGAATGAAGTTACATTTGACTGATGAACATTATCCCCCCATCTTCTTAGCAGAACCCTGTTATGACATGGTTTGCATGTTAACTTTCTGCACCTGGGTCTCCTGTGTATCACTTGATTGTGTTAAGCTGCTAAGATGGTTGTCCTTGGTGCCGTACGACTCTGATGCATTAACCACAACAGGAGTGCTCTTTGCTTAGCCACACTCAAGTTGGAGCACATACTCATTGGAAAGGACATTTTACAGCCCAACTTCGTCTCGGCCTGTGACTTGAAGCCCTATGATGAACTTTTGAAGGTACCACAACGTAAAAAGGAGGGAGAAGAGAGGAATCACTCAGTTCTGGGAATGTTTCTTCTTTGCCAGACGTTGGTTTTTACTCATGGCAAAGGGTAGGGCTTTTAGCTAAGAGGATTATCGACATGAAAAAGGTAGCCGTCATTTAATTGAAGGCTTACCAGCCGACGAAAAAAGGCGAGCAGTCAAAGTGAAGGTATAACCCAGCCCTGAACATCCTGTAGAGACCACATTTGCCCAAGTCCATGTGTTTCCTCGTGCTCGCCTTGCCCGCCTGCCTCCCTCCCCCGAGGCACACATCACACTTTATCGCCCAGCCTCAGCTTCTTAAAGACGTTTACACGTTTCACAATTTTTAATCTCCTCCGCTGGTGAGAAAGGTGCCTTCAACTCGCATTATTCAAATGCTGTGATCTCAGAGAAAACTGCCTTCTGACTCTGAATCCCCTTCGCTTGTAAGAGCCTGTGTTGGAGTTTACGATACACCAGGAACTGTATCTGTCTGTAGAGCACTTTGATTGCGATTATGTCTGCGCTGTTGTATATTTATAGGCCGAGTAAAGAAGATTTACTTCCCCCCTCACTAGTCCAGGGAGCATTGTCTGGGCCGACACTAGACATCCAGGCTTTATTTGATGTCTGTGTCCAGTGCTGATTCTGCTTGTAAACTCCTCTTCAAGTGTACTTGGCTCGAGAAAGTAGGCCACTCAGGGGGAGCGGAAGGTGGAAGTAAAATATGATAATGAAGAAAACGACATGTCGCCGGGCTGAAGTCCTCGTTGCTACGCCTGATGGGCCGAGGAGAGGAGCGCGTGGCATGAAGGAGAGCGAGCTCAGACGCCAGGTCTCATGAGGTGTCCCCCAACGTTCTGTTGGCGTTCCTGTGTGGAAATTAGGATCATATCTTTCTCAGTGCCTGAATGGCTGAATAGGTTGTCAGCGGTGGGGTATAGTGGAGGTTGGTAGGTAGGTAGCGCAGGTAACGGATGACCTAATCCAGACCATAATAACCCTGCTTCACACAGGCTGATTCGGCGGCTGGGTGATAACAGTGGGAGTGATGGCGCCCTAGCGACCCTCATTATTTGACACTCAGAGGCTGATTGGCCCCGTCTGACTGTGAACTATGAATGGAGAAGTGGAGAGGGGCATCAGGGCCTCGCTTTCACTCATCCTCTCCTGATAGCTCCTCTCATTCTCCATTCCTGTCTCTATTTCTCTCTGTCAGACACAAGTTACAGTAAGCACAGGCCCTTCACCGTGTGGCAAAACACACATCAAATAAACACACGCAGGCAAGCATCCTTACAAAAACATTTGGGCTTAAGACACTAGAATGGAATGACACTCCATAATCTATAGTATTTGTCCAAAATGATGTATTTGTCATTTTGGCCTTGTGTTGCATCTGTGTCTATGTGCTTTCCTTTTTTGATAGAAGACGTGTATATGTGCGATTTCTATCTATATGATTTTAACCGCTATCAGCCAGCCAGTAGTGAATCTACTCTCTATGAGCATGAAGCAACATGCCTCATGCTTAAACACCAGTATTAGTGCCAACAGCTGTCACTGGATTAGACAAGGCAGGCCCTTTATTGTACACAATCTTATTAGCTGTCTGGCTCTAGGTGGTAATCTAAACCTCTAAACACACACACATCCTGTAGGTGAATTGCATGCCTGTACAGCCTTTCGCTCTTCCGCACTAAATGAATGAAATCCTATTAAATCACACCTTGCTTTCCCCAGCAGTACAGTTTGTATTGTTTTGTGTCTTAATGAATCTGGCACCCTTATGCTTCTACTAAAAAGAGGAAAGTGGATTGAGAGTCACTTGAGCCATGTCTGTCTTTTCCAAACAAACTGAGAAAGGATGTGTGTGTTTGCATGTGTGTGTTTGCATGTGTGTTTGTGTGGCACATAGCACATCAGTGCAGGTTCAAATGAGCCTGACATACAGACACATTTGTAGAAAGTAAAGTACTGTATGCGCAGACACAAATTGTAAAATTCCTATT
Organism: Hypomesus transpacificus; assembly: GCF_021917145.1. Taxonomy (NCBI): domain Eukaryota; kingdom Metazoa; phylum Chordata; class Actinopteri; order Osmeriformes; family Osmeridae; genus Hypomesus; species Hypomesus transpacificus. The sequence continues at coordinate 4,068,226 of NC_061074.1, forward strand.
CGTCATACACACAAGCACACATACAATTAACTGTCTGAAACATCTATGTTGTCTACATTGCTGTGTGAAATGGTTTAGCAAACAAACAAAAAAAAGACTGATTCTTTTTCACATAGACACACAAACAAACCCACAAGCACACACTTGGATGAAACAAAAACAAATTGCTGGGTGCAATGGTGTAAAAACTACAGCCGGCCCTCAAGTAATGAAAATTACAGTGTAGCTACCGGTGACTATGGGCTCTGCCAAATCACAGCGTTTTAGCTGCAGTGCCAAAAGTGCCTGGATAGTCATTGAATTGTGTTTATATGTCTTCTCAATTGCGGCATTGCAGTAATAAGCGACATGATTTTAGCCCTACTAGCAATTTGTAGTTCTATCAATCTAAATGACTATTGTTTCGGTGTGCTGATTGGGCGCCAACATGGTCAGAATCCAGTCAAAGGTCTTCCATTCCACAGTGACCTTTGACGTTGTGAGGATCTCAAAGTCTCGATTTTGATTGCGCCATCAACTGCAAATGTTTTATTCATCCAACAGGTGGCCCATGATGGATGTGTGATTGCTAACTGTTGTCTTAAGTTATAAACACGTCCAGAAGTTCCCTCTGGACAATTGTATGTTCAGATGTAAGCATATAGAATGTTATGATAATAACAGTTCACACACAGTGCATTGTGAAATATATCTATTCCGTGTATATGAAATGGAACATTGAGGACTGATGAAGACTGGGTCCTGCACTGCACTTTCAAAGTATGTAGGAATTACACTTCGAATGCTGTCATCAACTATGCACTTGGCCATGATTTGTCACCAGGAGGGCACACTTAACACTTTTGAGAACATTTTGAGTACTCCTTTGCATCAACCTTGATGTGTTCCATCTCAGACATGAAAAGTATTCCAAATATACAGGTCCAGGCCTGTGTTTAGGAAAAACCAAATCAAGAGCCTTGTCACATAACTTTCTCGCAATTTCACAACCTCTTCCACAGAGATGTTCGGCAAACAAGTTCAGCAGCAAGTTGAATGCAGTTCTGTGTTTGACAACTAACAGTCTGTACTGTACAATTTGTATAATTACCTCACATTTACCATTACCACTCTACTCAAAGTAAGCCTTTAGACACCCAATTTCCTAGCCTTGCCGGGTAGTTAGCTGAGTCATTAGGCCAGGGCCTCGGTACGATCACACAACAATCTTGTGGCCAGCGGGAGTCCTCGTCAGGCTAATTCAAGGGCATTATGGGGGATTGTTTTCAAAATGCTGCTCAGATTATGGCTCAGTAGGAGCCTACTGCATGGGCACACAAGACTGAAAGTCCCCAGGCCTTATTTCATATTCTCCCCATCTGATTTGATGCAATGCAGAGAAGAAAAAAAGGGTCTAGCATGTTCAACCTAATTACCATCTGTATTAGAATGTTTGAGGGAACTTATAGAATAGAATAATGGATTTCTTAAATATCAGGGCTGCTTTTGTGTTCCCTGGCATCTTGAATGTGTTCTTTAAACTCGAGTTCCCTCCTTCCCTCGATCCATCTTTTTTATGCACTCAGTCGCTCATTTCTCCCCTCTCTTGTTCTCTCTACTGTCTATCTACTGTCTCCTTCAGACGGCTGCTTTGCATGTCAGACGGCAGTGGATCGATTCTCCTGCCCTCTTCCCCGCACTGGATGCGTCTGGCTGGAATAACAGGCGAGCGGCGTGTTTGTATAGACCGGTCTCTCACCACGGCCAGAGTACTCAAGAAACTCGATGCAGAACCATCATTTGCTGCGGCCTCGCAAGTGAAAGAGACGTGAAGAAGGCCACTCCAGAGCAGTGAATGGCAAAATAAAACCTCACGTCAGGTTTTTCAGACAAAAAGATAGCATATGGCTAGGTCTGAGAAGGAAAACATTGTTAAAGTGTGGGAACAGCAATGTGTCAGAGCTTGGGGGAAAATCCAGATTTTTACACTGTGCTATTGTGGAATATCAGTAAATTCTTTTTTGAGAATACAGACAGATTGATTGAAAAGTTGTAAATGAGTAAATTCCTATGGCCTTGTGTTAACCATCCTCTGTTTGCGGAGTTATGTTTTCGATTCTGAAGTTTAAAATACTTTTAAAGGAAGTGGGGCATCTCCTCTGCCATGACATCACGTTACCTTACCATGGTTGCCTGTTTAGCCAATAGCATGAATTTGTGATATATTCAACTAACTGTAGTTTGAGCACCATGTCTGCGCTCCTCGGCTGTCCTGATGCCATGATCTACGGTGGCACTGTGTTTTAGCCTGCCCAGTGACGACTGCCCGGCTCATTACTGTAATGAACTTTATAATTACTTTCACCCTCTCAGAGAGGAATGGCACCCATTAAGGGGCTGTGATTGCCTTTTATATCATTTACTTAGCACAGCCCGCTAACTGGCGGCCATTTTCTATCTCAATAAACTTGCCTATCCCTCAAGTAGTTGATAGCCTTCTCTTTTTGTCATACAGACATGGCTAAAGAGAGGTTTGTGGAAAACAGTTGGTCTGGGAGCACAATTGAGAGGAAAAGAGCTCCTTTAAAAGCGCTAGGTCGGGCTTTGCTCTAGCTACTCTAACTTTCCTCAGCTAACATAGTAATTTACCATATGCAAAAATTCATTACACTGAAGCTGTCCTATGCGTCAGAGCGCCAAAAAGGATCTTGACTACTTTTCCACTGAGCCAATTGCTTGTTCTTGTAGTTCTTGTCCATTCTTCACCAAGAGTACTTCCGTGTAAGGGGGTTTTCATTTAACATTGCAGGACAAAAGGTCGACTCAGTGTGTGTAATTATTATATGCCAATACACCACTACTGACTGTGGAACTAGCGTGAACTTCATATTTGAAATATGTACAACCAGTGGTAATGCTAACACTGTATACACACAATAGTGTATCGCAGTAAATCACAGTTGGTTTAGCCCACCTCAATAGGGCACTAAGCATGGCACACCCTTCAAAGTGAGAGAGCTAATATCTGCAACTGACTAAAGGAAACTACAAAAGCTGTCAAGCTGTTAAATCTTTTTTAGAGTTATTTTCCATCTGTTCATTATAATCTCTCAGGGGTTTGTTGATTCAATTTTGAATGAAATGAGAGCATAAGGGTTTGATTATATTGCTCTGTTAAATTGCTGCAATGTTTGAACGTAATTACATAGAAATATAGTTAGGCTTGTTTGTACTGTATTAAGCATTGTTGTTGTAATTGCTCTAAAATAATGTTGAATTAATACAATAAAATACAATCCTTGCGTAGTTTATGAAATAAACATTTAGCATTTGTTTTTCTGTACTCTTTCTTAATGAAGCGATGCAATCCAAGTTTTGAATGATTGGGATCAACTGAAAAGTGCTCATACGATAAGTACAAAAAAGAATTGCTGTATTAAATTCAAAAAACTTTCAATTAATTTTTACAATTTCTCATTTTCATATTTGGCCACATGCCTTGCAGAGTAATAATGATTTTTTTTTGTATGAAGTTTCCAGACAGCCCTATATTAGGATCTACTGTACATGAGTTGTAAATGCCTTATATTCACTCCTTATCTTACTGAGGTAGGAGAACCATCTCATTAGTTGACATTAAAGATTACATTATCAGTTAAAGATTTTTTGGAAGAGGTTGAATGATATGTGCTTGGCATTGTTGTCTTATGAGAAGAGGTTATGGATGGGTTAGGTTTGGGGCCAGGACAGCTGAAGAGTATCATTGTTGTCCATGTCACCTTCTGTTCATGCATGTGTTTTTGTGTGTGTTTGTCTGCCCTGTATGTGTATTCATGTGTGTGTGTGGCCCTTGTGCTAGAGCAGGATGTCTTCTACACTATCATACACAAACACATGGACAGGCAAGCTTTTGTTACCAGCGTCAGAGGCAAGTTTGACATGCTGAATGGACAAACGCAACCCTCGTATCTTGGGCTTGAAAAGACACTGTCATTTATTCTTGTTTAGGTGTGTGTTCCAGGTCATTGAGTTTAACGCATGGTGTGTGTGCGTATGTGTGTGTCTGTGTTGTGATTGGGGGCCTGAATGAAAAATGTCTAACATTGCTAAGGCTTAGACCTACATGATCCCTCATGGCTAACCTATGAATGAAAGCATGCTGGACTACTAAGCGCATGTTAGCAGTTGAAATTGACTTCAGTTTCACCACTATAAGGAAAAATGTAAGCATTTTGAAATATACGTTTTAGTTTTGTGTCGATCCCTGCGCAGTCCAGTTTCATCCCTGCATTCTGAGGTTCGGTTCTGTTCAGTACCAACGGGCCTATTGTGACAGTGAGCACAGCTCAACTGAGGCGATTATAAAACATTTCCTGACAGAAATGATTTATCACTGTAGTACTTTACTCTCACCAATAGGTGTCCCTCTTTTTCTTCAGGAATCCCTTGACGGACGCCAGTGGCTGATCCGCTGCCTTGAAATGAAACTCTTCACTTGAGCCATGGTGAGAATGCCCAAGTGAAGTCTGTGTGTGAGTGTGTATGAATGTCTATGTGCATGTTGACAACTTGCGTGGTTGTAGACCTGAGCCTGGCCTTGTGGCTACCTCTGAACTTGAAGCAAGCCCCTGTAGCCCACAGCTCGCCATCCCATAGCTCTTCAGAAGGCAGGATTTGATGGGGGTTTGATCTGCACACAAACAACAACATGCCAGCAGCTACCTCTTTGCTTGAGGCCAATCTCTGGTGCTTTTCTTTCAATCTACCCACTGATGCGGGGGTCCCTTTCATTTCCCCTGCAAATTGCTGCCGCTGCCAATGTGTCCTTGCACAGGTGTATTATAGTGTTGGTGTATAATGCTGATATTTTTAGGCAAGGTGCTTGAGCTGTATGTTGCTGTGCGACAAGAGAGGGGTTCTTAATCCCCCCCCCCCCCACACACACACACACACACACACAAACACGATCACTCCTTCCCTCTCTGATGGTGTTTGCTCTTGTCCGGCCTCTGTCTGTCCACCCCTAGCGCCAACACACATAGTTATTCTAATGTATTCCGTATGGATGGCTCTGACCCATGGAGAAGTAATGTAAAATTGAGCGCGGTGGCGCTTTATGGCCGCCATTAACATTAACCCCCTGAAAGCGAGAGTTGAAGGCGGGGTCGGGTTAATCCCAGCACTTTAATGGATCGGACCCTTCAGTAAATAACAACGCTGTCGTTTGCCAGCTCCTCTGGGACGTACCAATGTTCTAAGATATGACGGGGGGTCCGGTTGTAATACAGTTTTGACTAAAACATGGTAGGATAGGTATAGTTCCGTTGCAGAGCTTTAGGATAGGTATAGTTCCGTTGACTACAGATCGAGAGGTTGCAATTTCAAATCTCCCTTGTACTGTACGTTGCTTTAGATAACAGTGTCTGCTAAATTCATCTGTATAATACTCCACCTTGAATGCGTCAGTCTGTTAGATGGTCTGTTTGAATGTCAAGGCTGTTGTGAGAATGGTTCTAAACCTTAACTATGTGATGAAACATTCACAGTGTGTGAGTCCTTGTGACTTTGTGACCTTGTGTTTGCAGGTATTTGTTTAGGAAATAGAGTTCGGCATGTGTTAAATAGGCTACAAAAACCTGACAACATGTCAATGCATGGAATATAAACCAACAGGTACACTATTGCTTTACTTTAGACACTGACCCAAAAGAGACAAAGAGACAAAGAGAGAAAGAGAGAAGGAGAGAAGAGAGAAAGAGAGAAAGAGAGAGCGAGAGCAAGAGAGAGAGAGAGAGCAATGCTCAAACCGTCTCCTATGAAGATAAGATGTGGTGTAGATCCTACTGGAGATATTGCATGTTCAAGCTACGGCTCAGCCCTCAAAAAATGAAAAAGGTATTTTCATCTCTGCATCATCGAAAATGTGCACACTGAAATTTCAGAGACAGCAAATGTGCTGCTGCTTCAACCAGGGCCTCTTCAGAATCCACTTCATCATACACATGGTGAGTAAAACCCTATTCACAATACTGCAGCATATTCACCAATTCCGATTTGAAGATAGCCCAAGCCATGTCCACAGGATCAAGGGGCTGTTGACTCCATCATTGGTGTGGCCCTGGTGCACACTGACCTGACTAAAGAGACCCCACACATGGGCCAACTCATCTCACTGACTCTCCAACTCCTTCTTTTCTCCACTCTTCCATCCAGATAAGAGTTCTCTCTCCGTCTCTCTGTCTGTCTCTCTCTCTCGCTCGATCGACTCCCTCCTGGGTCTATATTAAAGGCTGGGACATGAGGAAGGGCATCCTCACTCAGTGGTGGGCAGTGTGTATGTGTTTGAGCGAGACCGAAAGAAAAAGAGGGAGAAAGAGATAGTGAGGGTATGTGTGTGTGTGTGGGTGCGTGTGTGTGTGTAAGAGAGAGAGAGAGAATAAGAGAGAGAAAGAAAGAGAAGCTTTCCTCAGCTACTCACTCCACTGGCTCCCTACTGGGTAGATTTTAAATTAGGCCGAGAGACAAGGCCGGCAGGGTACTGTATGTCTGTGTGTGTCTGTCTGTGTGTGTGTGTAGCTATACACTTCTGTGTACAGTATGTGCGCTAGCACATGGTGACATTACATGGTGACATTGTGATTATGTGTGAGTTCAAGTATCTGTGTGCACGTGTGCACGTGTGCCACCCAATCGTTGTCTTGTCTGAGAGGGGGTGACCAGGGTTGGGGAAGAACAGAGGTGATCTCATCTCCCCATAATGAATCCAAGAAAAAGTGTGTGTGTGTGTGTGATATAGACAGTCTGTGCTGAACAGAGATCTGCTTCTTCTGCAGTTTTAGCTGGACTGCTTTACTATTCTTTTCCTGTCTTTCTATTGCTTCTTCATTCTCCAGCTCTCCTCTCTGTCTTTTGAAATGGGTTTGAAATGGGATTGAAAGGGGTTTGAACGTATACGTTTTCTTTTTCTTTTAGTTACCTATAGTCATTTATTGACCAACATTATTACTAACGTATTATTTTAATATAGTGGACATTTACTGGATAAGTGGTCTTATCCTACAGCCAATAAATAAACCAACATTTACATTACAACAACCATCTATTCAACCATATAAATGAAACCAACCAACAATCCAACCAACCAGCCAGCCAGGCAGCCAGCCCACCAACTAATCAAGACATCAACCAATGCAACAAACTCTTCGGACTGAATCTGGGAGTTCTGCATGTATTATGACCGTTTATGAATATAGAAAATTCCAGTCTGTCTCTCTGCACTGCTTTGGAAGTCCTGTGGCTAGCGGCCTCTGAGGATGAAACCGGATCATGATTCTTGTGTGTTAAAAGCAAGGAGTTTCATATCTCTGTTTAACAAGGTTTTTAGTCCTGGGGAGGGGGAAGAGAGAGAGAGAGCAAAAGAGAGAGATAGCGCGAAAAAGAGAGATTTAGGATAGGATGTTGTGCTGGAGGCGTGTCACTGCAGTGTTAGCTTGGCAGAGGTACTGTTCAGGAATAGAGAGAAAGGGAAAGAGAGAGAGAGAGAGAGAGAGAGAGAGAGAAAGAGAGAGAGAAAGAGAGAGAGAAAGAGAGAAAGGGAGAGCGACAGAAAGGAGGAAAGGTTCTAAAGGAGCACAAAGCATATAGCTGTAGGAGAGGCTTATAGACGGCTGTCTCGGAATTCAGAATTTTCATCTTTCTTCTCCTCTTTCCTCATCCTGTTTTTCTCTTATCTGCACTCTGGCCTACTCCTCTACGTCCCCGCTCTCTGAATTCAACTTTCTTTTCTGCTCCATTCTTTTCTGTTTCTGCCTCCAAATACAGCAGGCTGCAACACACAGAATATCCAACCGGCAAAACCTATATATTCTCTGTTTCTCTCTTTTTCTCTCCTCTCTTTTTCTCTAATTTTTTCTCTCTTTTTCTCTCTCTCTCTCTCCCTCTCTCTACCCCCTCCCCCTCGTTCTACCTCTCCGTCTCTCCCTTTTCCTTCCACAACACCTTAGCATGGAAATTGAAATAATGATAATGTGTCCCACTGACTGCATCAAAGTATTGCCACTTCAAAAAAAAGCCGGGAGGCATGAAATGCAAACGACAATGTGGAGCAGATGGATTGAGAGCCTTCCCTGGTCCCTCTCCTTCCCCTCACACACCGGCTGAATCTTAAAGGGTGTGCGTGTGTATGTGTGTGTGCGCTTGTGTGTATGGGGGCAAAAGGGGCAGAAGGGGCAATGCTTGGGCTGATGAGATGAGGGGGTGGGGGGTACACAACTGCAGCTGTACAACTGCGGTGCGCTGAGCGAGGTAGGCTGTGGGTTTGGTGCTTTGGGAGGTGGAGACGGAGGGAGAGAGGTTGGGAGGGCAGGAGAGGCGCCAAGAGTAATTCGCAGGTTGTCTCAGTGGACCCCCGTTTCACTGTTAATAATGGCTGAGATTTATCTTCGCTCATGTATGCCTCAGATATGTTTTGCCAACTCTGGACACACTGTCACACACACACAGGTGCACACACAGCGACACACACATAGACAAGTCAACCACCAAAGTCACACACTGCCCACAGACACACACAGATATTTTGGCTTTTCAGGGTCAACTCCACCATATGGTGCTCAATGCAATTAGCGACTAATCGGCTCTGTGTTTTGACTGCAGTTGTTATACAGTTCACTACCTGTTTGGGTAAGCGCCACCGCTGCCTCAAGCTATCCCCCCTCCTTTCCTCCTCCCTCCTTCCCTTCCCCTCAGTGCAGCAGGTGAGTTCTGTCCACAGGGCTCTGTGAAGGTGGAGAGGTAAAGGCTCCACACACACACACACACACACACACACACACACACACACACACACACACACACACACACACACTGACAGACCCTGACACACACGTGCACACACACACACACACACAAACACACACACACACTGATAGACCCAGACACTCACATGCAAGCACACACACGCACACACAGACACACGCACACACACAGTCTGCCTCCTGTCCCCTCGCTCGCCCGATAACGACACAGGAGCAAATCGATCGGTTCAGCTGACTGAGTGGATATGTGGCTGTCATTCAGAGCTCTGCTGCTGTGGGTGAATACTAAAAGAGAGAGAGACAGAGAGAGGAGGAGAGAGAAGAGAGAGAGAGATAGCGATGGGAAGGGAGAGAAGAAAGAGAAGATGGAGAGAAGGAATGAAAGAGGGAGAGAAATACAGACAGCAAAGGGAACGACAGATGCACTGTAGAAAGAAAAATAGAGCGAGTAAAAGAGACAAGGGTAGGGAGAGAGAGAAAGAGAGAAAGAGAGGGAAAAGCCATAAAAAGCGATTCTCTTCAGCGTTGTACTCGGTTGCATTAATTCTGTATGGTTTATGGGCTAGAGGAGTCATCTAGCAGCTCGGTATCTCTCTGCAGGGAACAGAGAAATGCTTTCCACTCCAAACCATAAACTCCCTGTGCTTCTAAATGCCACGACACACACACCTTCTCTACTGGTCAACCCCACACCTTACATTTACATGTGCATTAAAACTGTTTACTTTGAAAAGGTTGAGGTATGTATTTTCACAGAGCAGCCCCCCTCCCCATCACATTTAGAACCAGGGGGTTTTATTTGTCACAGTTTTATGTTTTACTGCTGTGGTGCCATTTATTAATATTCAGTGTATGACTGTGTTGGATGACACATATTAAGTAAATAGTGGCGTGTTTGAGTTTTGGTTAAATGTTTACTCTAGATTTCGCATACAAATACGAATATTCAAATATGTATTTGCAGTCTGTATATGGTGCTGCTGGGTAGCTGACAAAAACCCACGACAAATGCCACTTGTTTAGGGGGAATATACAGAACATACAGATAGACTCCAGAAAAGTAATCTAGTGGCCTGCACACCTGTAATACACACATTGTTCAAGGTGTGTATGTGTGTGTGAGAGAGAGAGAGAGGGAGAAAGAGAGGGAGAAACAGAAAGAGATGCTGTGGCTTTGATGGGGTTGTAAGTGCTATAGACTTGAACAGCTGCAGCCCGTGAACCAGCACACGACTGGAGGAGGTGTCATATATTAACTGGGAGGCAGCCTAGAAACAAATTATGGCGGTGTCTTTGTGTTGTTCTTGCCTCTCTCTCTCTCTCTCTCTCTCTCTCTCTCTCTCTCTCTCTCTCTCTCTCTCTCTCTGTCTCTGTCTCTCTCTCTCTTCTCTCTCTCTCTCTCTCTCTCTCTCTCTCTCTCTCTCTCTCTCTCTCTCTCTCTCTCTCTCTCTCTAGCTCTCTCTCTCTCTCTCTCTCTATCCCTCCATCTCTCTCTGTCTCACACACACTCCACGTTATATATTTTCACACCTCACTGAGCACACCCCACACCACACACACTCTCTTGTCATCTCTCTCTCTTTTCTCACTTTTCTACATTTGTTCCTCTCGTTCTTTCTCCACCCTCTTTTGCAGTCATATTTCCTTTATTTTTCTTTTCTCTTTCTGTCTCTTTCCCCCAATCTGTCTGTCTGTCTGTCTGTCTGTCTGTCTGTCTGTCTGTCTGTCTGTATTCCCCTCTCTCTCTCTCTCTCTCTCTCTCTCTCTCTCTCTCTCTCTCTCTCTCTCTCTCTCTCTCTCTCTCTGTCTCGCTCTCTCTGTCTCTCTCTCTCTCTCTCTCTCTCTCTCTCTCTCTCTCTCATGTCTGTCACTCCCCTTTTTCTCTCCCCTCATCTGTCTCTCCCTGCCTCCTTCTCCGCCTCTCTCCCTCCTTCCCTTCATATTGCAGTAGCTCCAGTAGAAATAACAGAGAGCAAGGCGTGAGGTTTGTTATTTGCATAGAAATAGCACGACGCCCCAGGCAACATGGGAGAAGGACACAGAGATCATTTGTCTCAACATTTTAATGAAAACTTTTGCTGAGACAGAGATTTCAAACCCCGTCACCCCCCCCCCCCCCCTCCTTCCACCCCCTGCCTTCTTCTTAGCACCCCCCCCCACCCCCCCCACCCCCCCCCTCACCCTGCTTCCTCTCTTCACCCACGACTCATTCTATTTTTCTCTGATTTCTCTTTCTTTCTCCCTTTCTCTCTCTCTCTCTGTGGATTAGTGCAAGGTATTTGGAAATTAGATGACATGCTGCAAATTGTGACTGTGGTGCTCTATGTGTCGACATGTCTATAAAAAAATAAGAATCTGCAGAATCAAACAGGCCTTTGAATAATAGTATAGTATGTAGAAACAAGTCCTGTAGATAGGGTCATAGGCATAGTCTGTTTCATCAAATAAATATGCTCCATATTCACTAAATCCTATTTCTTTCAAAGGATAAGTTACGGTTGCTGTTCTGTTGGGAAGCCTGCTTAAACACCATGAACAGGAATAGTGTATGATTGTTCATCTGAAAGACACGTATCCAACAGTGCTTTGTGACATTAAGGATTGCACAAATGCATGGGCACACACATTTCCAAACCCGCTGTGTGACACTGCTAGTACTGTCCTGACACATTCTCACCAAGTTTTCCAGAAAGGGAAGACATGAGGACTGTATTTGTGGGTGGGTGTCTGTCGGTGTATGAATGTGTGAGAGAGTAACAGTCTGCGTGTGTGCCAATCTCTATTTGCCGATGCCTGAGTGATCTGCATACTAGTGTGTGTGTGTGTATGTGTATGTTTGTGTGTATGTGTGTATGTGTGTGTATGTGTGTATGTGTTTGCTGGGATGTGAACTTCCATGTGTGCATGCGTATTCACAAGTAAGCAGAAACGCATTGCAGCACTACCTCCAACCCTCCCTCCCTCCCTCCCCACCCTCCCTCTCCCTCCCTCATTCTCTCCCTTTCCTGTCCTCCTCCCCTCTTTAACTCCCCCTCTTCCCTCCTCCACTGCCCTTGGCTGAGTGGGTGTGACTTTTGCCGCTGTGGTTGCTTGGCGTGGCACTGCGTGGCACGATGCAGCGACGTGGCATTCGCTTGGCGCCAGGCTGGCACAGGCTCGAGGCTGGTGCTTTGAGCGCCCGCTCCGGTGATGTGGTTGGACAGGGCATGCAGCGTGGCACCAGGGAGCGTGCCAGCTCTACCTCTGACCTGCTGGCACAGACAGTGCCCACTGCTGCCATCGAGTCCATGCCCCCCCCGCCGACCAGCACAACGTGGGGAGAGAGAAAGGGCAGAGGGAGATACCAGAAAAACAACGAGGGGGAGGAGCGTGGGAGAGGGAGAGAGAGAGACAGTGGGAGACGGGGATTGTAGAGAGAGAGAGAGAGAGAGAGAGAGAGAGAGAGAGAGAGAGTGAGAGCGCGAGCGAGAGAGAGGCAGTGAGGTCAGGGCGGAAGAGGGAGAAAGGACAAGGTGAGAATTCCTCCCAGACAAACCGGCGCTCGGGGCCTCAGCTCTCCTCCAGACTGATACAGTTACACTCAGACACTCCCTTGAATGCAACACAATAACAACTATACGTGTGCAGAGACACATTTCCTTCCAAGGTCAAGAGAAGCAAAGTTGCCAACGATGGCAACCAAATCAATATTCCATCAGCGACTTTAGTGCAATGCATTGTGGCTGACAAAGACCTGGCCATGAAGTAGCATGTGTGAGCATGACCACCCAGCCTGGATTGGAGACTTCACATATTGACTTACACTCTTCTCTGTCTGTTATTTTAAGGTGAAGAAAAAACGTTCTACAACCTTCTCTTGTATATGAGATACAGTGCCCTTCACTGTAGTAATTTTCCAATGGCACTCAGTGCTGCCTTTATCACACACACAGATGCATAGACACACACACACACACACACACACACAGACACAGATGCGCACGCACGCACGCACACTACTAGGGCCTTGAAGGGAGCATCACCAACAAACAGCTGCCAGCGAGCAGGCGGTCGACCCAAACAGAGAAGTGGCCCCCCCTCCCTGTGTCCACTCCCCCCAACCTGCACCCTCCAGCTCAGCCCTGCACTAAAGACACCTCACAGGGGTGCTAACAGTGAGCGGGCCACCATTAACACACCACGGAAGCATCCAGTTCATTAGTGGCAAGGCAGTCATGTTGATCCAATGTTAGCAAATAAACAGAGAAGGGAAAAAAACCATAACCATTCCTCCTCACATCTTTTTCCACCCTAACAAAAGATATCCCTGGACCTTATGCTGCCATAACCGGTGCCTAGGGAATCCTGTTCAGACAGAAACTGTAGTTTGTAATTTATTATATATATATTTTTACATTTTTGCCAGCATGAATTTGTCCCTGAGCAAGAGTCTGTGTGTGCATACACACATTGTCCCCGTGCCGTGCTGCTCCCAATCCAAGGTGACTGCGTAGCCGTCCCAGTCCCAGGGCAGGGTTGACAGCTTTAGGGGTGCGCCTGAGATTTGTATCCCCAGCGCCTCTAACCCACAAACCCCCATAAAACTCTGAGATGATGGGTAAAAAGGTTAAAACAAAAGCAAGGTGAATGACGGCAGCGAGCCGAGGCCAGCTAGCCTTGGCCTCAGCCAAAGAGCCTCTTCTCCACCCTCCCCCCATCCTCCTCCTGCCTCCCCCCACAGGGCATGATGGGAAGGGGGGGAGAGAGAAGGAGGGCTTAAATGAGACCTAGGGGTCAGAGTTCAGGGGAAGAGTGGGAGAAGGGAAAATGAGTTCAGTGGCCCCGGCTCTATCCTTCATGTGGCCACTCACGCCTCTGGACACAGATGCACTTACATGACCATGGACACGTCCTTGCACATGTACACACACCCAGACATACACGAACACACACATACACTTGACAACCTTTGTATGCTTGGCTGCACAGTGTTCTCTGTGACAGGAATTGTAACTAATACACACACACACACACATACAATGTAGAGATCCTTACTTCTCTAAAAACACACAATCCTTAGGTATATCATTTGGATATTGTTGGTGTTTGTTTTCTTTTCTAGTTGCATAAGTTGAATTTGCCACTACTCTCATGATACTGGAGACTGGTGTTTGTGTGTGTGTGTGTGTTTGTGTGTGTTTGTGTGTGTTTGTGTGTGTGTGTGTTTGTGTGTGTTTGTGTGTGTGTTTCCAGTACATGCTTCCTGCCCGGCTTGGGGGCATCATGGTGCAAGGGTGTCAGCACTATGGGTAGTGCCCTACAGGAGAGCAGAGGGCAGTGCCAGGGAACAGATGGTGGTGTCCATGCAGGGGGTGTACAGGCATAGTGGCAGCGGGCATCCCAGGCAGCGGGCATGGCTTAGCCCTGGGGGGGGTGAGAACAGACAAAAGGCTGAAGAAGGGACCTTTTTTACACCAATTTGGATACAAAATCAGTCCCAAAAAAAACAACAGCAAAAAACCTTCACCCTCCAAACACAATTATGTATGTTAACTGCACAAGATACAAAGTAGAATATTGAACTGTGTGTCATGTCTGAGACAATACAGTACTGTCCACTGATGTGTGCGGAGAGAGCCAGAGGATTATGAAAGATAGAGAGAGGAAAATGAAACAGAGCGTGAGAGAGGACAGGCAGAGAGAAAAGAAGAGCGGAAAGGGAGGGAGAGCGAGACGTAGACGGAGGGCGAGAGTGGAAGGCAGCCAGTCTGCGGCTGCGAGGCTCCAGCATCGCTCTCGTCTTCCCCGCTGGCGGACGCCACGGAGGTGCGGCGAAGGGCTCTTTGTCACCTGACCTGTCGATAATCGGGAGAGATGGCCTGTCACCCTGAACACCTCCCCGAGGTTCGGGGGTGGGGTGTGGGGGGGTTAATACACACTGGGGGTTACAAAGTCCCCCTGGAACCCCAGCAACAAAGCCCCCTTCAGCTCCCACACCCACACACGTATCCAGACTCTTCAGACCACCCCGGACCCCAGATAGTGACAGCGAGCCTGACGGACTGCTCTTTAAAACCCAATCGACAGTATTGACGTCCCCTCCCCCAGGGTGCGCAGGTCCCCAGAGGAGCAGAGCGGTATTGATCTGGGTGGGTGGATGGGGGGGGGGGGGGGGGTGTCTTGGGACAACGACTCCCTCTGGTGACACGTCCCTCATCTTTGACCCATAATGAGGACATTAGGATCCTATTACGCCACCCAGGCCAGGGAGCGGACAGTGAACTGATCAATGTCAGTGGTGGATGCTCAGCAAATAACTGTGTGTGTGTGTGTGTGTGTAATCTAAGCTGAAAACACCTGGGATGCTTCGAGTCCAGAGAACACGATAAAGACCATAAAGACAGCA
>NC_061074.1:4088405-4108405 GCF_021917145.1 Hypomesus transpacificus
CGTTCTGTCCACCCCCCGCCTGCCTGTCCGTCCGTCCGTATCTCTTCGTCTGTCTCACGGTTCAAAAAAGCCCCTGGCATTGTGAAAGCTCAATGACACTGATGGGTGCTGTGAGGTCGTAATGGCCGTGGAGAATGCTATTGGAATTGGAGATATGTCATTATGGACATGGGGCAGTGAGAGAATCGACAAAGGCCCCACTGAGGGGTAATGAACAGACTGTAATAAAGCATTGTAGTTCTGCAAATCTCACTAGAGATCTTTGTTGGCTGAAAGAGTCATCAACAGGGAAGTAAGGGTGTGCAAATGCGTGGGTGAGAGTTTTTGTGAGTGCACCTGTCCAGGGAGAAAACTGAGATGTGTTTGTGTGTGAGAGGATGTGTGTGTGTGTGAAGTACTAATGACAGTGATGAGTGTTGTGCCACTTGCCAAAATCAGTTCAAGACTTAAAGGGCTGTCTTTCTCTGTGATAGGATCCACTGCATTGTCCACACACACACTTTCTAAATGTACCCAACAGACAAATACACTGCCCTTAAAGTGACCCTGTGGCCTTAACCCTCCCTCTATCCATTCACTTATCCTTTATCTCTTTAGAAGAGAAATGCGATCCTCTCACTTTAACAGGGCTATTTTTTACTCAAAACATCCTCCCCCCCACCTTCCCAAAAACCTTAACTCTCTCATCTCACAAAGCACATATTGAGCGATCCCTCCCTCAGCATCTCATCCAACATTCCAATATTATCTTTCGGTTACGAAAAACCTTTTCTGTGCATTGTATCTGCCTCGATTCCCTTCCCTGACCAACGGCCTCAAGAATTCACACAATTTAACAAACCAATTCAGCAGCCTTGCCCTCACCCGAAATGTCTCCACAATCTGTGGATTCAAAAGTCCAGTCTGTCATTTCAAAATAACCTTCGAAATCATGGTTATTATGATGGTTATATATTAGGTTATATTATCTTAAACATGGTTATATATTAGGAAGGCAAAAAAAATGTGGTTAAGTATGCATTTGAACAATTATGTCTGCAAACCAATCAATGAAAATGGGTGCTAAAGACAGATTATCTCAAAACTTGAGGTTTGCTAAATGATAAGATTAGAAGTCTGGGTTGAGATTAGAAGTTAGATTGAGTCTAAAGGTAGTAATCTTATGTTCTCATCATTCCTTGCTTCTTGTACATTAGTTGGATTTGCAATTGTGTGTGTGTTGTGTGTGTGCATGTATAGGGTGAACAATTAATATGTGTGTGCATTAATTTTCCAATTCAAATGCAGGTGTGTGTGCATGTCATCATGGCTGTGCAACGGTGTGTGTGTGTGTGAGAGAGCGTCAGGTTGATGGCGTTGTGGCTCCTGCCTTAATAGCTTTTTAAAATGGGAGACAGCTAGGTGTCAAACACATCCAGCGTTTTAATTAATTTTGTTTATCCTGCTCGCCGCTTTTGATAGTCATGGGCCACTGGGCATCCACATCCTCGGTGTCTGGGGAGACAAAAACGGGGTGGGGCAATGGGGGTGGAGCGATGCACCCTGGGATTGCCCCAAACTCCCCCACATCCCCCCGTGTGCGTCAGACGGGCCATGAACTCCCCCTCCCTCCCTCCCTCCCTCCCTCCCTCCCTCCCTCCCTCCCTCCCTCCCTCCCTCCCTCCCTCCCTCTCTCCCCTCCCTTTCCAGGTGTGAAGATGAACGATCTTTGAAGAGACTGGCCCCAGATGAGTTCAGTGATATCTCTGTTGTAGATGAGGATACGATCAGTGGAGAGTAAGCTTATCCTAACCTCACCACCTCTCTGTGTTTGTGGTACAAGGGCTTGATTGGTCTGTACATCTCTCCACACACATGGCGTATATGCATGTATGTGTTGGCTGTTTCCCAAAAATGTCAACAATGTGCAGCAACAGCACAAAGGTGATTCCAGTTGATGAACAGACATTACGTCATTCAAAATCACATCGAACATGGATGTTGGATTGAAAAATGACCATCTACATGTTGAGCCTACACCTCGGGATAATTTTATGAAATGTTCCCCAGAAACTCAGAGCAAATACTGTACGTGATATATTCCAACACTTTGTGCTGTGATGGGCACATGTAAAACGATGCTCCATGTGTGCATTTGTTTCGTAAATGTGGGTCTACTTGTTTGTGTGTCAGCATGTGTTAGAAAGAGAGTAGATCCGGCCGCCTTAGTACCACTTTGATTATTCATTGAAAATGCAGACGAGGGATTCGGGGAGAAAAGAAGAAAGGGATAAACAGAATAGTGGGGTGGGGGCGTGGGTGGGTGGGAGGGAGGGAGAAGTAGGGGACCTCTGCGGTGTAAATAAATAAATAAATAAATAATAAACAATCAGGGCACCCCTCAGTGCACACACCGCAAGGAGCCAATCGGCAACACGGCCAAACGACTTGGAAATTGTGTGTAATGAGTAGGAAACGATTAGAGGGAGCTCTTGCTAGGCCGTAAATTGACATTAGTAAAAGAAAACTATTTTACAAGGGGGGCCCAGCACTCTTATTTCGGTCGTAAAAAAGGGGGAGGGAGAGAAATAGATCAGGTTTGGTTTTCTGGAGTTGCATCTCTGAGGGGGTTGAGTGAGGTATGTTTTACCTAAGCACAAAGTTGCACTGAATAACGTACAACTGATTTCAAAGGGTTGAGTTTAGAGGAAAAGTTAAGGTATCCATGAGTGAGTGTGTGAAAAATGTTTCCCATTTGTCTTTGGCCAGTGGAGCTAGGATCTCTTCTCTTCATGCCTGGCAAAGCCCAGTCAGCAGGTTAGTTGGGCATGCACTTTGCAGCAAATCATTTCTCAAATGTACATATGTATGTATAGTTAAAAATGTCATAAATAAAAACTAAGATAATCATACTTATATATTATACTGTATATCATACATTTAGAATTGAAAAGGTAATTCATTATAGTGAACCCTTACATTGACAGCTGAATTACATACCTCTTTTCACCTGAGTGTGTTACTGGGAATGAGTAGATTTTAATGACCCAAATGACCTTGCTGTAAAAACGACTTGTGGCTCACTACAGGGGCAACGTTGTATTTCCTACCTCAAGCTAATAAACTGTTCAGGTCTGTGCTGTGGCACGGCGGGGGTTAAAACGGCTGGTGTGGATGTGGCCTGTGTTCACTGGGAGACAAATCATGTGTATCATGCATCACTGGTGTATGTATGTACCAACATTATCAGCACCCAGACTGTTTAGCATGGATTCTTTATTCGCTTTAGACAGGCTCCATTATCACCGGACACTGGACAGTTTGTGTTTGTGAGAGTGTGTGTGTATGTGTGATCCAACACATTCCCCTTTTTGACTCCATTACCACCAGTGTTTCCAGTTACAACTCCAATTAGGCCAGACACACACACACGCACACACACCAAAGGGAATGGGTTAAACCACCCAGTGACTCCCCTTTTTTCCCTTCCCAAGCAATTCCTGGAACTATGCATTCGGAATAATAACAGCTTGGCTAGCTAATGACGATAATAGCACCCCGATTACGAGAGCTGAAAAAAGAGAAAGCGATAGAGGAACGGAGCAAGTATGGATTTCACTGTGCTGGATGACAAATGATTGCATAATTTAGCCCATCTTTTCCCTCTTTCTTCTCTCCCTTGTTCACTTTGCTCTCGCGCCCCCCCCCACCCCTCTCTCACTTCTCCCTCCTGTGTCTCTGTCATCTCTCTACCCATCTTTCTCCCTCTCTTCTCCATTTTCCCTCATCCACCCTTCTCTCTTACATGTTCCCCTTCTCCATCTCTCCCCATCCCTCCCTCTCTTCCTTATCTCCCTACATCCCTCGCCCCCCCCCCCCCCCCCCCCCCCCCCCCACCATCCTGCCTTCCTCCCCCTCTCTCCCTCGCTTTCTGGCTAATTTAAAATTTGTCAAACGCCTGCGTCTTCTGGATGGCTGGCCTTTGATATTTTGCGAGCTCCATTTGGCACAAACAAGCCTGCGGGCCCTGCTTCCTGCTGACTGTTGCACTAGTGCCGGGCCCTTGCCATTTATCTTGCCCCGCCAAACTGAATGCTTACTCATTACAGGGGCCCGTGCCAGGTTAACCCCCGCGTCTCCGGCCGCAGCGCCAACATAAACAAACACGCAGGCAAACCCACACACACATACTGTTCAAACATACTCTGGAAACACACGTATGGTAGCCATGCATGTGTGCGCGGTGTGCACACGCAAACCAATCATCCAGAACATGCTTGCACATCAACATGCACAAATACCAGAAGCAGATTTTTCCCAGCCATCATTAACTCAACAGTACGTCCTGTCTAAACACAGGAACACACTGACACAGACACCATTTCACGCCCTCTCTTTTCTTAGACATACTCTCAATCTCTCGCACAAAAACCAGACACACACACACAAACTCCACACACACACGCACGCAAAAAAGCGGAAGAATTCTTCCCATCTCCCCCATGGAGGTAAAAGCTTTACATTTGGCCATAGAACATGCTTCCTGCAATCCTAAAGTCAATTGTGCCGCTCTGTAGCTTTACAGAATGTTACATTACAGCATAGCCTGCAAACACTGTGGATGCCCCATCACCAGGCTATGAATAGTTATCAGACACTGTTTTCACTTAGGTCTTAGTGGAGCAGACAAGGTTGCCATACCACACACAGCCTAAATGCAGCAGGAGGTTGACTCCTCCCGTCTCTCAGCATGGAGCTGCAAGTGTGTGTGTCTGTTTGCGGGACCTACCACGCCGTGTATAGGTAAGTCAGCATTAGAGTGTGTGTGCGTATGTCTGCATGATTGCTTATCTCCATGCTGTGTGGGGTAACCCTTTCAGTTCCATCCCTTGGGGATGTGTGTCAATCGCAGCACAGATCAATCCCAGTCTGATGATGCCTTTCACTTCACCACCAATTGATTTGATGCGCATCTGAAAATAGGCATCTGTTGGCAATATGCCTGGGACTGGAGCTCTGTGTTTTAGGGCTCTGATTGCGTCTGTGCTATGGGGAATGGAGATGAGGGCCCGGGTGATGGGGCTGTGAGAAGGTGGGGACAGGGTTAGGGCAGAGGGTGGATGGGTCTGAGGGTTAAGAGAGGGCTGGGTAGGATGGAAGGAGGGAGGATGGAGCTGGGGGTGGGATGGATGGAGGGAGGTTGCAGCCAGTTGTGGGTGGGTTGGAGGTGGGGGGCGGGGGCTTGGCAGTGCTGGGGCTGGGGCTGGAATTACGCCTGGGGGTGCGGTTATAGGCACGGCTGGTGTCAGCCCTGTCTGACAGATTGGTTTTGACAGGGATCAATCTCCTGGCTGATGAGCGTGGGGGTCTGGGGAGAAGGAGAGGCAGCTCTGGCTTGTGGAGAGGCGGGGAGGGGGGGCAACTCACATCCACAAACACACACACAAACCCACAGGCATGCACACACTCGCTCGCAGACACACTAGCATACATATCTTTGAAACCCACACCGTTGCTTCCCCCCACCCCTTCTGGTCTACAAGAGAGACTCTCCAGCCTGATTTCCCCCGTCCTCAAACTGATACACTCCTCTCTCTTTTTATGCCGAATCATAATTACGCCGAGTGATCCCGCGTCCTGAGGTCGTCACGGTAATTACTGAGCCTATTAAACGCTTAAAGGGCATTTAGGATCAGAAAGTGTGCCAGCAAAGCCCGAAGGGAAGGAAGGGTTTAGAGCTCGGCCCAAACTAGGTTGGAACAAAGGCAGTGTGCTGTTGGGTTTAGGGTGCGTCTAAAATCTTTCACATGGCTTCCTGGCCTCGTCTACCTGGATGTTTGGGGAAGTGGAAAGGAAGAAGAAAGTGAAAGAAATATACCTTGTGTGTGTGTGTGTGTGGGGGGGGGGGCTCAGTTGCATGTGTATCCATCCAGACCCTTACCTCCAATCAGCCCATCACAGATAAGAATCGATCCACCCCAACCTCCATCAGAAACACTCATACACATGCTCACACACACAGAAACACATTTGGACAAAAGTGTGCACGTGAATTCACAACACCCCTCTTTTTTTCTGCTGCCTTCTCTCTCTCTCTCTCTCTCTCTCTCTCTCTCTCTCTCTCTCTCTTTCTCTCTCTCTCTCTCTCTCTTTCTTTCTCTCTCTCTCTCTCTCCCTCCTTCTCTCTCACACACACACACACACGTCTTCTCTCTTTCTCCCATCTTCAATTTTTCTGTGGTTGTATTGTGAGTACTGTGGGGGAAGACTGGGCAATCTTTATCGCAGTCAAGCTTTAAATTGAGCAGAAAATAGACATTGACCTATTTGTTAATATCAGCCTAATCGCTGGACGGCCCATCAGGCAGGCTGGGTGTTCAGATCAAGGACGCCCTCAGAAGAATACTTATGGAACTCACCTTTTTCATTTAAGTGCGCCTATGTGTATGTGTGTGTGTGTGTGTTTGTGTCTGTGTCTGTCAAAATGGATTCAGCTTGATAATACAACTCAAAATGTTTCATACAAAATAGTAATGCATACTGTGCTTTTCACATTACAATACAGTGTCACAGATTTGTAAGCAAAACCATTGGCTGTGATCTGTACATCATTTGATTGATGTGCCTATACACAATAAGCACAATAGGCACACGTGTCAGACTTACCACCACACTACACCACACACGCTCCACACTAACCCCACACATATCACATCCACACATATGAATGGACACATCCAGTACACAAACTGCCTCACAGACATGCACGCGAGCACACATGCATGCGCACTCTGACACACAGACACACGCACATGCAAGCGTACTCACACGCACGCACACACGCACGCACGCACACGCGCACACACACACACACACCTCCTTCCACTCTCGCCCCTCCCAGCAGAGAGCCTGGCAGAAAGTGAAGCCTTTTAATTATCTCCTGATTACCTGTTAGATCACCTTAGCTAATGGAGAGCAGTCCCTGGGGAGCTATCCAATCTAACTCTCATCACACACAATAGGCACCTCTTCACAGCAGAGAGAGGGAGAACGAGGGAGGATAGAGAGACAATGAGACCGAGAG
The DNA here is from genome assembly GCF_021917145.1 of Hypomesus transpacificus. Classification (NCBI taxonomy): domain Eukaryota; kingdom Metazoa; phylum Chordata; class Actinopteri; order Osmeriformes; family Osmeridae; genus Hypomesus; species Hypomesus transpacificus. Next base: position 4,095,469 of record NC_061074.1, read on the forward strand.
AGAATATGGGTGAGAAAGGGGAAACGAGGGAGAGAATGAGAGAGAGAGAGAGAGAGAGAGAGAGAGAGAGAAAGAGAGAGCGAGAGAAAGAGAAAGAGAGGGGGAAAGAGAGAAGGAAGAAGACTGGGGGAGAGGACGAGCAAGAGAGCGCGAGAGAGCGCGAGAGAGAAACCCCTTTGAGGCAGATGCCGAGATTAACGCTGGAAACAGCTATCTATTTATTCATTCATACACTAAATTGCCAACGACTCACCACACACACAGCAATACAGTGTTACACTCCATTACGACACTGAGTGCTGTTGCTGCTATGGGCCAAACTTTGGACAACTCATGTAGACGAGAAAACATTATGCACAGAAAAGGATGAGCAAATAAGCGTATATTCATTTGCATACATGCACACACAGCCATTTCTTAATTTTACATGATTGAAATCCAGGTACCCTAAGCTACTATACATTGCAACGGACAAAAGACAAACATATAACCTTCAGACAGAATGTACATGTACAGTAAAATGCCCCAATTAGTCCCAGTTAAACATCTTTTCACAGACAATGAGCTCTAATTGCAGTCATGCTCCTAAGTGAAGCCATTGAAGCCCTTCAGCACAGCATGCCATCAGGCCTGAGCACCCCCTGTTGTTTGCTCTTCACTGGGCTTGCCCGTCTCTCCCTGCGCCACATGCGTGCTCCAGGCTTGTGAGTGTGGCTTTCCTGAGGGGCCCCACCGTCAGAGAGGGCCTGCCTGCCTCCTTCCTCAGTCCTGTCTTCCCGAGGGCTCCCACCTCTTCACCAGCCCCAGACAAGCTGTTCTCACAGATACTGCCCGTAATGCCAACGATGAAGTCATCAATGCCGGCCCCAGTGCCACCATGTGATGCTGGCTACAACCATATACCTCCTCAGTCAGTCCCACTTGTCTTCCCTATACCGCTGTGCTCATCTCCTCTGTTTGTGCCATCCTTTCTGCCATCCATCTTTTGCCCCCTCCCCCCTCCCCCATAGTCTAACTTAATACTGAAGTACTGAATACAGTTGGCACAATATGACCAGGCGAGCTCAAGGTGAACCAGGTTCCAACCACACTCTTGTGTGCTCAAATGTTGATATTTCCCTATCCCTAACACCCTTAACCTAAAGGCCAACTGGTGCTGAGCTGAACCATGAAAAACTGTGCAAAAGCATGCTGTTCCATGCCACGCCATGCCACGCCAGGGCTGCTGCTGGTCTGAGTTACAACGCAGCACCTTGGGCCTGTCAGGGTAGAAGCTGAGTCCTCCTTCGTCCCTCATCTGGAGCAGCCACACTGCTGGCATCAAAACATCGCTCCAAACACACACCGCTGGGCTGAGATGAGAGAGGAGGTGTCCCAAAGACTCCAGGACAGCAGCTTCAAACAGGAGTGACACACACACATGGGAGGAGAGAGCAGGGAGAGAGAAAGAGAGAGAGAGAGAGAGAGAGAGAGAGAAAGAGAGAGAGAGAGAGAGAGAGAGAGAGAGGGGGGGGGAGGGGGGGTGGAGCCCTGGAGTGGTGCCAAGTTCCCAAGGTAGTGTACAAGTATCTTTAGAAGCCGGGCGTCTTGTTAGCTAATACATTACACCAATCACGGCAAGCTATCTTAAGCTACAATTAATCTGCTCACTGGCACTGGCTGATAGGACAGCAACATGCTGTTTCTTAATTAAAAGCAAACGGATTAAAAATGATTAATAACGGTATTAAATATTCTCATGGACTACAAGCGCAGGGAAATCGGGGGGGCTTTCTTATGCGGGCTTAAAACGAAGAAGCCATTAACACTCGGCCCAATCTCCCTAAGCCAGAGCTTTACTTTGTTTGGGATCAGAAGTTGCTTACTTCATGAATATTCATTTTGCCGCTATCGAGGCGAGACCAAAAGGCGAATCACGGTGGTGTGGTGGTGGTGAGTGTGTGTGTGTACGTGTGGTTGTTTGTGGGGGGGGGGGGGGGGGGGGGGGGGGTTGCTGTGAAACTTGTTGACTTTTTTCTCTTTTTTTATTAGCGACATTTCATGGCTTTGTTACAGCGGTCAGTGTGTTAACCTGTTCCTTCCCAGGTGGCAGTGGGTGTTGGGTGATGAGAGGTGAGTGTTTCTGTGTATGTGTGTAGGACATGTCCTTTTAAGTTTGTACGCATGTAATATTGTTGGAGATCGTTTTTTTATCATGTGGGTGTGATTTTGGTGCATGTGTGTGTTAACAAAATAGACACCAGTGATCTTTTGGAACATGACACACAAACAGAGTCAACTTCTGAATCCTAGCCAAGTGCTATAGAAATATAACAACAAGGGACTCTAAAGAAACATGGCCGCTACAATTACCACACTGCTCCTGCATTTAGTAGAACTATAATTGGGCCTTCCAGTTCTATGTAATTTAAACCCTTATGGCTTCTCTCCAAAGCTCTGTGTGCCAAGTCCAAGTGTGTTGTAATTGACCATATGAGCCTTTTTTTCGGCTAATTTAATAACTGCTATTTTAAAAATGCCAATTATCAACCCGATTACTGTATTTTAACTGTAAGATTAGATACAGTACATTTGGCAGAATCACAATTTGGAAACCACATTGGTTTTCTACAACAGCTGTTGGCTCCATTGTGATGTAAAGAGGGCTATTCTGTTGTTGTGGTCTTTGTATGTTTAAGAGCTGTTTGGGAATGTCTGAGATTGAGCTACAGTTTATTGAGTATGATGGTGACTGAATATCATGTCAGAACACAATTACAGGGTTGTAAACACACCTACCACCCCTCCCCTATCGCACAAGCACACACACACCAAAACACACACACACACACACACCAACACACACCACCACTTCCACCATACTCAAACACTTTGTTCAAAACATATGAAGAAAGTATGCAGATATGCTACTACACACATTCACAGACCCACACCCGCTGTGCTAAAGGATGAAGGTGATGTCGTTGTCAGTGTGAGAAATTGACTTATTCTTTGCTACAGGGGGGTGCGGGGTTGCAGGGCATGGAAACAGGTACCAGGCAGCCAGGACAGAATACTGTTTGGAAACCAATTACCCACGATGCTCTTCAAATTGATTTCATTTGCCTCTGCTTGCTGACTACACCTGCCCCTCCCCTCGCCATCCTCTCCCCACTTTTCTACCGTTTTCTCTCTCACTGATCTCTCTAATTTTCTGTCAGTTCTCACCTCACTTTTTTTGTTTCAATCTCTCTCTTGCCTCCTTTTTCTCTCTTCTTCTTTGGCCTTCACCATTTCTCACTCTCTTTCTCTCTCCTCTCTTTTACTCTCTCACTCCCTTTCTATTCCTCACTCTCTCTTTCTCTCTATCATGTTCTCTCATTTTCACTCTACCTCTCTCATTTCAGCCCACAAGGCTTCTGCCTCTAATGGCTAGATCCCTATCTATCCCAGTTTGTCTTAGGAACGAATGAAGCCCCAGGTTGAAATCACAGAGTCGTTGGCAGCTTTGGGAAGATAAGAGGTTGATGTTTGTGCGTTTTTTGTTTATTTGAGAGTTTGTTTGTTTACTGGTTTTGTTTGCTTAGTTGGCGGCTCTCAGATAGCCCTCTTTCCTGCAGTGGGCGTGTGTCGTCAGATGGTTGGTCGATGCACACACTCGACTGAGCATAGGGACCAATGGGATGGTGACGTAGAGATGTAATGTTTACTATTGTCCTGCCAGCTGTGGAGCCATTTTGTTGCAAATTGACAAGTATTATTGCTAAGAGACAAGTTATGCTTTCAATGGGGCATTTTGTGTGTGTGTGTGTGTGTGTGTGTGTGTGTGGGGGGGGGGGTCACAGTAAACTGTGTATTAAAATGATTTCCCATGTTTAGAACTTTACTTTTCCATATGCAAATTATCTGAATTGCAAGAGAAGTTGACTTTATATCAGATACATTTGATCAGAACAATGTGTCTTTGACTCATAAATAGACTGTGTATATCTATCCATCATAAAGGAGTGTGTGTACTTTGTGTCCGTTTTGAAGGCGCTGATGTCAGTTCAAGATGTGATAGAAGTCTGGCTGTGAGGTAGTGAGGCGGCCTGATGGAGGGGGCAGTACCAAACATGTGAGAGATTAAACACCCAGAAAAGAAGCACTTAATTGATGATCAAACGCCCGGCAGGTGTAAATAGATGTTTTTGCTGTGTGGGTGTGTTTGTTTTGGTGTCTGTGTGTGAGCCTAGATGGGTGTTTAAAATCTTGGGTGGGTGTGTGCAATTTCACGACTGTTCTGTGCATGCATGCTTGTTCATGTGAGGAATATTTATGAGGCATCCATTCATGGTATGGTTGTACGTACTAGTTTGTGTATTTACATTCATGAGTTTGTTTGCCAATTGCTCGTATGTGTGTGCGTGTACGTGTGTGTGATGCAGACGGGCCAGGCTAGAGTGAGAAAAGAGGAGGATTTCAAAGAGCTCAAGAGGTCCTATTCAAAATGGAGGCTTTCATGTTGACCACACACACAATCCTAGATGAAAGCTGAGACAACAGATGCACTCACATGGACACACCTCACCAAATCACAATGAGCTCTCGAAACTGGCCCACAATTCACATCCAACCACCACTCACTCACAAAAAAACCCTTCATCTGACAACAAGACCCTCAAACTCATCCAATGTATTCATTTGATAACTGACTGAGACAACATTATCAACACACACCCTGAACGTGTTCCAGTAATAACTGAGTGCTTCAGGTGCATCGTAGGATTGTTTCAAAGATATGTACCATTCAAAACTAAAATGTATATTGTTGGAAATAAATGTTCACTGCAGTTTACAATTTTGTCTGTCTTTAGGGGACTTGAAAAAAATTATAATGCAGTATATACATATAAAACATGAACCATCTGTGTAAAACACAATGAATTCTGATGTCACATTAGGATGACTTCTTGTAGAAGCAGCCAGACAGACAAGGGCCACAGCATGCCCATTCTAATGTACGTAACATGACAACACAACGTTTTCCTTATTATGGGAAAGTGATTAGGTGTCCATCAGATTGACATGGCCCCTTGAATTCATGCTGTCAATTACATCAGTGGGAAGGTATCACACTGGGACTTCGACACAACTCAAACCAAAAGGATAGTGTTTTCCAAATCTGTCTCTATTCATTTGTATTTTATTAAAAACACAGGTCTATAAAACTGTAAAAAAACAAGTGCAAAAAAGTTTTTTTCTCTTTTTTCAAAAGTTCAAACTTTATGGTTGTTGCAGTACAGTAACCATTTACTGTCAATTATTGTAGGTATGGTTCTTCCAGAACACAAACATGTAAAATGTTTTTCACATGAATGACATCGGAAAATGGTTGGAATGAGAATGAGAATGGACACCTTCAACTTTTACACAGTACCCCTCCCACATTTCTTTTTGGAGGTGAAAGAGAACAACATTTCCCCTGCTTATCATGTATAATTCAAAGTCCTCAATGTTCTACCCCATCTAATACACTGTGCCTTGCACCCTGAGGATGATCAAAGTACTATTTTTCTAAATTTCAAGCTTTTTAACTTCAACAGTCTTAAGAGGGATGAGGCAGATCAAACTAAGACGATGAGAGAGACAGTGGGAGAGACAGAAAGCAGAAAGAGAGAGACAGACAGAGACGGAATGACAGAGTGAGGAGGGGTAAAATAAAAGAAGAAAGAAGCGTCAACATCTTTGTAGTCTCTTCCTTTTGTTTTTGTCGTCTCCTCCACTCCTCGAGCTAGGCCGCTAGATAGGTCAGCTCTATTACCGATCCGCCGGTCCACAAATATTTAAAACAAATTGAATCGCACACCCAATACCCATCACAATTACGCCAGGCACAATAACTAAATTAGCAATTCAACACAATAATTGGAAATGCGGCTCGCCTGGACCTGCATGCCTCCCTGGAGGGCCCGGCTGATCTGTGGAGGCACGTCAAGCCCGCTAATTCCACAGCTAATTACTGACGCACAGCAGAATGAAGTTGTTTGTCTCCCAAATAGCATTTTTGGTTGCGGGTTAGAAGAATAACAGAGAATTGAGCTGAGATGGATAAAAAGAGAAAAGCTATGAATTCTCTTGAAAGTATGTGGTCATTTTACTTTCCAATGTTTGTTGTTGTGATTTTTTTTATTTCAAAATATTTAATCATCATATCTGTTAGGGGCTATCTATTTCAAAAGGGCTGACCCAACACAGGAAATTCCAGTGGAGTAAGATAGTTAAGACTTGGTGGAGTGACACAGTTAAGACTTGGTGGAGAGTGACACAGTTTAGACTTGGTGAAGAGTGGCACAGTTTAGACTTGGTGGAGAGTGACACAGTTTAGACTTGGTGGAGAGTGACACAGTTAAGACTTGGTGGAGAGTGACACAGTTAAGACTTGGTGGAGAGTGACACAGTTTAGACTTGGTGGAGAGTGACACCGTTTAGAATTGGTGGAGAGTGACACAGTTTAGACTTGGTGGAGAGTGACACAGTTTAGACTTGGTGGAGAGTGACACAGTGTAGACTTGGTGGAGAGTGACAGTGTAGAATTCGTAGAGAGTGACACAGTTAAGACTTGGTGGAGAGTGACACAGTTTAGAATTGGTGGAGAGTGACACAGTTTAGACTTGGTGGAGAGTGACACAGTGTAGAATTGGTGGAGAGTGACACAGTTAATTGTGGTGGTCCATTTCGATGAGCAGAAATTTATTTCAAGGAATTTACCTAGGGATTGGACCATAAACATTTTATGAAAACACAAACTTCCCCTGAACTACATCTACATGTAATATACTCTTGCTGGGGCTGTTGTCTCAGACTACTCTAGGTATAATTATTTGCAAAACATGGGACATTATCAGTCATTACCATCTTTTGACAAACATATATACATATTGCAAAGCTCTACATATAGGAATCAAACAACAGAACTGATACATTTGTGGTTGCAGTCCCCCTTTTGTAATAATAGCTCAGGTCCTTAGTGTCTTTAGAATGGTCATCTTGAAGTCAGGTATGAGTTTTGAAATCACAATCAAATCAATCATCAATTAAGCTATTTATTTGTAAATTGATATTTACAATACCAACTTAAACACACACAAAATTACCTACTTTTAAATAACTGTTGCTTAACTTGTCACTCAGCAGTTTGTCCCCACCTTTCTATGATTAACTTGCTTTGAATTACTTAAAATAATCTTCAACCTTCTTGCATGTAAATATACAGTATACACAATATACAATCAAACTACATACAATAGATTGCTGTTCAAATACTCACACGAATCTTCTGGTTAATATATTTTGTGAATATGAAAGATGTACAATGTAACATACAATAATCAATCTTGCACATTCAAGGACACAAAGATAGCAAATTACAAAGTTATATTTACATTAAACTTCACAAACGCCCCACACTTAAACACTTCGTGGAGTCCAAATGAATACATTGATGAAAATGATTGCATTTTATATAAATATTTAAATGAAGTATTCCTGAATAATCTGACAGAGGGAGAGAGGGAGGACATCAGTGCTGGTCTAAGTGTTGAAGCAAGAATTAGTGTCCGAATTGACCAGGCCGCCACATCAGAAATTTCCCTGCCAATCAAGAAAACCTCGTACATTGAAGATGCACAGAAAGCGCCCATCAGCTAAACAAATGAGCAAGGAGAGATTTTGGCGTCTGCGTGATTGAGCGAGCCCCAATTTGGAATCCCGTCCTCGGCGCCAACTAATCCCCACTTCCCTATCTCTATTTATCCTCTCAGCATCTCATCGGGGAGCGGGTGCACATTAACAGTGGACGGCATCTACGGTCCTCCCCTCCTTTGAGACGCCGTTCCGCTATCGCATTAGCATTAGCTTAGCGATGTCAAACAGACGGGGTCGGTGACACTCCCATTTGAACATATGGATCTGCCATGTTGTGCCGTGGAGTTGGCATTTTGGCGGGATCTGGATATGTAGCGTAATCTGATTGCTTTCAGAAAGACTTGGGAAGTCGTAGGGATGGTCCCGTACTTAAAAAAGTATGTAAATGATATTGCAACCCAAAACTGTCTATTTCCGCTCAGATGGACAACTGTAATAAGTAATGGCTTGTCCTGTATATGGGGAATCAAGGGTAGCAGCACGGCTGCAGACAAGGCACACACAGTATACAGGTTTTTGGGCGCATCTGTCCTTTCCCATCTTGGGTTCTTCAATCCATCAGAAGGCAGATTGAATATCTCTATTTGGCAGAGGGGAGAGAAAGAGAAAGGGGAAGATGGAAGGAGAGGGTGACAGGCAGAGGGAGAGAACATATCAGTGTGTGCACACTAGAGAGAGAAAAGGCGCACACACACTGACACACACTCACACACACTCTCACAGACACAAGAGAGAGAGGATCCAATCAAGACGACTCTGCTGGCGAGGGGGGTAGGGAGGGGTATAATTTCAGTTTCATATGTTTCCCCCGACTTGACAGTACTTGAAAAACAATGACAGTGACCCAGTTGCAGGATTCCAATTAGTATTAGATATGCAACAGTTGAGATTAGAATGCGGCTGCCTCCGCGGACTGGGCCAGAGCTTCTCTGATTACCAGCAGAGCACAAGTGTCGGGCTGTGATAAAGACGAAAGTGTGTGTGTGTGTATGTGTGTGTGTATATATATGTGTGTGTGTGTGTGTATATGCGTGTGTGTGTATGCATGGTGGATCGGCGGGGTGAATAGGGGAGGCAGATAAGACATTGCAGGGATCGCAGCTGCATATCTAGAACGTCAGTCGTTCTGTTTATCTGTCTGTCGGTCTGCAGAGGGGCTATTTATTAATTACACAGACATTATCTTAACCCCCCCTTTCCTAATATTTAAGGGCATGTAGGCTACTGTACCTTGCACTTTTCCAGTTTTCACTATGAACCAGATAGAAACATTCAACCAAACATTCTCTGAGCCTCTATTTTTGGTGTAATCAGTTAGAAATGGCTTGTATTTCAACCAAGAAATCAATACTAGTGTAATCAATGCTGGGCCTGTGTCATTTGGACATATATACACTACAGATTACTGATACAACAGTACATGGATGATGATTATCATGATGACTATTCGTTTAGATTTGCTTCCACACTAGAAATCCTGGTCTGTGCTCTGTATGGTTTGTAGACATTTAAATTGCAGGTAAAGTTTGATATCCATGTTCTTCTTTGTCTTGTGACCACTCAAGTGTCAACTACGGCCCTTAAAAGCTGCCATTTAGTCCAATCGATCACTCTTTTAACATTATATAAATGGTTCCTTTTCTCGTTGGGACAGTGACAAACTGTAACTCGAAAGGATTTCCTCCTCCATATTTCTGTCTGGTTTTACATGTGTCATAATGAAAGCCCCTTCATGTCACCACAGTATCGCATAACATATCAAATAATCCTGAAACCCGCCTTTAGACAACGCCAAACTTACTTTAGGAGTGTCAAGCTCCCACTGACAAAAAGGATAATGTCCTTTAAGTGCTGTCAGGGTCTCTGTTGGAGATGATCGATACGCCAGTGTACGCTTGCCATTTAACAGATATACACTATTAACTGTATTACAACGACCAAATCAAATCGGAGGTGCTTTGGAAAGGCCAGGAAGTAAATTAAAGTGTCTCTCCAAAGCTTGATCTTCTGTGCCCTTTAAATATGAGGGAAATACCAAATACCACGACTGTGTGTGTGTGTGTGAGAGAGAGAGAGAGAGAGAGAGAGAGAGAGAGAGAGAGAGAGAGAGAGAGAGAGAGAGAGAGAGAGAGAGAGAGAGAGAGAGAGAGAGAGAGAGAGAGAGAAAGAAAGAAAGAGAAAGAGAAAAATACATAAAAAGAAAGAGACAGAGAGAGTATTAGAGAGACAGAAAGACAGACAGAAAGACAGAGGGAGAAAGAGAGACAGAATGTAAGAGAGAAGCAGGGTTAAATGGTAAATCCCTATTCATGTCAACAGCAGAATTGAAATAAAACCAATATCAATCCAATAGTTGTAAACTGTTCAAATGAATTAAACTAAAAACATTAAAAAATATATTTTTTTAAAACCCAAAAATTGCTCACAGCTCAGTGATACACTAACACAACATTATTATGTTTGTGAAAAGGCAGCACCCGTTCTATGAAACTTATGGACAAAGTAAATGGATGGAAATATAAACTATATTGGCAAAGTGCAACAGGGCGCCAACCCCTTGTTCAACAGACAGCTCATCAATCTGGCCGTGTTTAAATAGCAGCTGCTGCCAATGGCATTTGGACACAGTCCCATCCCTTCATCTTTCCTTTATGTTTTCTCTCTCTCTCTTTTCCTTCTCTCACTCTTTCTAGCCAGTGAGCCTCATCAGTCCTTCCAGACTCCCACCCCGTCACCACACCCCACCACATCTCACCACACCCCACCACATCCCACCACACCCCACCACACCATACCCCACCCCGTCACCACATCTCACCACATCCCACCACACCCCACCCCGTCACCACATCTCACCACATCTCACCACACCCCACCCCGTCACCACATCTCACCACACCCCACCACATCCCACCACACCCCACCACATCTCATCACATCCCACCACACCCCACCACACCCCACCACATCCCACCACATCCCACCACACCACACCCCACCACATCTCACCACACCCCACCATATCCCACTACACCCCACCCCGTTACCACATCTCACCACATCCCACCACACCCCAACACACCACATATCCCACCTCAGTGTACTCCCACATAGTGACTGACTGTCTTACGGATGGACTCCTGCATGACCTAGCTCAAACTGCCATGGATACTTGATTTAAAAACTGCAACAGCAACAAAAGACTACGAACAGTTTGATTGATGTGTTGGATCCAGGTCCTTAAAACACAGTCCAGTGAGCAGACCAGCCTTGCGTTCTATAGCAAATCTAAACACACGGTAAATTGACTTGAAGACACTGTTATAATTCTTAAATGAAAATGTCTGTCTGTGTTCACAATTCAGTCCTGTTTACTCAGTCAGTCCTCATTTTGGTCAGGCAAGTCCAGCCATCAAATGTACCACTAGATGGCAGTCTTAGATATGTGTGAATGATAGGAAGTCCTCCAGTGCCTACAGTAGGTGTGAAGCAACGGTACTGCTCACCAGAGCAGGTGCAGAGATAGTGAGAGAACTGCAGTGCATATTCCGCACAGGCACATAGCCTAGTATGTAGACATCACATATGGTACATTATAAGATCCACACACTGTATGAATGCATAAGCCCTGATGTGACCTATCTTGCTTCTTGACAAAACTACCGCCCTGTCCATAGTTATGGTTTGTCCGTCACTTATATTCTAAATACCCCCCAAAATGTCTGCCACATCACAATCGTTCAGCTCACTTTGAGAATACCCACAACTGGCCGAAATGACAACTTTCAAGGTAAACATTCCTTAAAATATTTAGCTTCTGGCTTGCTCTATTTTTCACATGACTGCAGCAAATTCAGTAACGTGGACTGCTATCACATCAAAGGATTAGCTGTGGGTAATATTGGGTACCAGTGCAGCAACTAGTTTAAAAGTAACTCAATGTTTTATTTGTAATTTTTTTCCACATAACTCCAAATGTCCCTCCACAAAATTAAAGTGGTGAAGTAATTTGTTAACCATGCTAGAATAATCTTGATGAATGGGATTGGGATTCTAATGACTGTTACAACTGATAGAATGGTGAAGCTGCCTTGACTAAGTTAGCTACCTGCCACTACTACAACAGCATCTCAGAATGACAACCCAACTCTAATGAACTCATAGATGTCAATACTTCACAAACTCGCTTGCTAACATCAATAGACAGCTACTGCAGAATGATATTCACTGCCTGCCTCATTTGTTTTTAACCAGGTTACCTATTTTCCAGAAGAAACGTGTTTTCATCAGTTGGGCCCTTGTTGAATGGGAGGATGCTGCCGGCCAGTCAGCCTGCCAACATGCAGCTTTATTGGTGCACCAGTTGAGTTAGGTTGTGGTAGTCATTTACTTTCTTTCCTTTTCACATCCCATAATTTGTGTTGAACTGACCTAAAGCCCCTTTTACCTCCCTGATTGCTACTGATGAAATGACACACCTCTCCCTGTCAGCTGTACAGTTTCATGAGCAGCCACAACATCCTCAACTTGGACTTCATCTGTTACTTACAAATAAATACAACCCCCCCTGAAATAAATACTCCCCATTTGACACCACACTAATATATATGCTAGGATGAAAAAAGGAGAAGAATATTAGAGACAGGAAAAGAAGAGGAAGGGTTGCCTCTAGAGAATACTGCCCTCGTTAAGCACTTCAATCATTTATTAAAAGCCAGTCAGTGGTTTTGGGAGTCCACAAAGGGGGGGTGGGGGGGGGCAGAGATTTCCGTTGCCTGCCAATAAGCGTGTAGACGTGATTTTTCTTTCCCTCAATTGGTTTGTTGTTGCACTTTTTGGTGTGACAAAGCGAGGTGGTGTTGGTAATAGCAACCCTAGCTCCCTCTCTCCTGTCTTTTTTCTCGTTCTCTGCACACTTCAATGGAAAGCTGTCAAAGATATCGGGAAAGCTAGATTGGTCTAGAGACTGATAAAAATGGGCTCGGATTAGTTGTTATAGCCGTCAATAGGGTGTTTTATGGCAAGAGGTAGGTTGTCTTTCGCATGGTTGAATCTACATGTTCATTTTACTGGGTGCTCTATGGACATAATGGGTACCCAGGGGTTTGTTTGTTTCCTCAAGCTTTCTTTCTTTCTGTTCATTGTTCTGTCTTTCTTTTTCTCTCTCACACACACACTCACTGCATCATCAAGGGTCAGCTGTGGGCCAGGATTTTACACACAAGTACACACACACACCCACACACACCCACGATCATCTCCATCTACCATC
>NC_061074.1:4113400-4170900 GCF_021917145.1 Hypomesus transpacificus
TGTGTGTGATAGATTGAAAACCAAAAGACAAGGAGGTGTGGCATCTTTCTTCCCATGGTTTAACTCTTGCACAGTTTGCAAAAAAAGGACATTTCTATTATATATTAAGTAGCAGTGCCTTTGTCAAACACGATCCAAACCATAGTTGAAAGAAAAAAATTGATTTTAGTTCACAAACTGTTGAGTACAAGCTACATACAAGCTTTAGGAACCTGCTAGACAGAGAAGATATACAGTTACTTTATGGACATAACAACCAGCAGAAGTACAGAGCCACCAGAGAACAAACACACAGCCCTACCCACACCGTCTCGCACACTCACCCACCCACACCCTGCACCCCCACAAAAGCACATAGTAAGAAACCAGGAGAGAAAGAGCAACAGGAGAGATTGAGACCGAAGGAGAGAGAATGATCGAGGCGACGGGGGAAAAAAGAATATCAGACAAACACAGATTGGCAAGAAAGCAGAGACATGTGAGAGACGCAGAGAGAACAGGAACAGGGGGGGGGGGGGGAGTCGGGGGAGACAATAATTCATTATTTGTCTTGTTTTACAAACAGCCCTCTCAGAGAAATTCAATTTATCCATGAGAGCGAGAGCCAGCGAGGGTGGCAGCGTTGGGGACGCAGGGATATGAAGAGACGTCAGCCTCACGGGGAGAGAGACGCCGCTCCCCCTGTGTGACAGCGCCCCTCAAGAGGCACCACAAAAAAGACAAAGCTCACGGGAGAAAGACAAGTCCCTCCCTAGGTGTGAGCCTGTGTGTGGGTGGGTGTGTGAGAGAGAGAGAGAGAGAGAGAGAGAGAGAGAGAGAGAGAGAGAGAGAGAGAGAGAAACGCACACACACACACACAACTGTTCTCTCACGTTTCTCCTGTGCAGACTCTTCCAAAGGACCTGCGTTCCAAGACAAGCTGCTCTCCTTCATGCCAGCCTCTCCAGGCCCTGGGGGGAGCGAGACTGGTCTCCCAGCATGACAGCGCCTCACAGCCGCCCATCTCATCCCAGTGAGGGAGAGAGGGACCCCCCCCCCCCCCTCTGTGAAAGCCTCTCCAAGCCCCTGAGATGGAGCCTGGTCCCCTGGTGTGACAGCCTCTCAACCCCCCCTGGAGGGAGACCAATGTCCCCCTGTGATAGTCCCCCCAATCCCCCTAGACAGAGAGGGGAGAGAGAGAGAGAGAGAGAGAGAGAGAGAGAGAGAGAGAGAGAGAGAGCGGGAGAGAGAGAGAGAGCGGGAGAGAGCGGGAGAGAGCGGGAGAACCCTCATGTCTGAACTGAACCACCTAAAGGCCCCCAACAGAGAGAGATGGAGATACGGATGGAATGAGAGAGAGAGTAAGAGAGTGACCCCCCTTCCCCCCCCCCCAGCAGAGTAAGACCCTCAGTACCTTCGCTCCCTCTGACCACAGGGCTTTATTCTAAGAGATAGACGGTACAGAACTAAGGTACAGCACTAGTTTAGGATAGCACAAACACAGGTCTTAGCCTGCACTTAGACCCCAAAGCCTTCCTCTTCGTCCCCCCCCCCCCCTGCAGCCCACGAAAGCTAAGCCAAGTTAGAGTGAAATATTCATAAAATCTCCACCCTGTCCTTCCTTATTTCTTTCCTTCTTTCCCTCCCTCCCTTCATCTCCCAGACTGCCATCGTCCTGTAATCCGACAGATTAATGGCAAAGCATGAAATGTGCCGTTTGCGTTGACAAAAAGTTACACAATGTAAGATGGGGGGGAGGCAAGGGGCGGGGGGAGGCAAGGGGCAGGGGGGGAGGGGCTGGCTTTGGCGGGCGGATTATACCACACCGACCTCCCCTAATGCCGGCATAATTTGACTGGAGCTGCCAATTTGCTGCATATGCACTTCCTCCCCTCCATTCACCTCCAACCCAATTCTGCAGCGAAAGCCGACTTTGCGTCTTACTTCTGGGTGAGGGGAAGTTGAAGTTTGGATCGAAGGGAGGAAGAGAGTGGAGGTGGAGTCGTCGTGTACAAGGGAGGAGTCAATGTCGAGGATGACATCAGAGACCCCCCCTCCACCCCCCTCTCCACTTATAGACACACAAGCGCTCTCACCCTCTTCCTACCCAATCCTGTTGGCATTAACCACCTCAAATGGCTTACGGGTGAAGACACAAGTGATACAACACAGTACATTGCAAGGGAAGATTCCTGAATGCACTGCCTTCCAAATGGAATTTCCCCAAACGTGTCGTCCCAATCATATTGGAAATACAGTGTACGGCTGGGGAGGGTTGGTGAATAGGTGTGTGTGTGGGGGGGGGGGGGTACCAAGGGGGGTCAGAACTCTGACATGCATGAGTCATATATGACACACACGTGTCATCAGTGTCTATTCCCATCCTGTCTGTTCCAGGAGGGACAGGGGTGCAAAGGAGGGAGAGAGAGGGGGGCGGATCACATCCAATCAAACCAGTGTAGACTTGTCCTATTGCCTGCCTGCCACCACTCCCCCCCCCCCCCCCCCCCAGCACCCTTACTAGAAATAATACTCATAATTTGAGGGGAGGGGGAAGGGCAAGGACGGGGCATGGGGGGGCCTTGCTATTTTGCATCATTCAAAGGACATTTCCAAACTATCGCTCAAATTGACAGAGGGAAGCACTGGGGGTGACCCCCGAAACAATCACACTCATTCACACCTCTACACCGACGCATCCCTCCATCCCTGCACCCCTTCGCCTCTCTCTCCTCCGCCCCTCGTCTCGCAATTAATCCCAGCAAAACATGTCTGATTGAATCTTTTCAAGCAAATCCACCGCTTAGGCTTTTTGTTGGTTCACTCCTTGTCAACATCCATTAATACAGCCCTTTAATTCTCCTGTCTGGTCCATCTTAACAAAATATGGACAGAGAATGAGAGAGGAGAAAGAATGAAGGGATGAAGGAAGGGAGAGCGGGGTGGAAGGGAGAGAGAGAAGAGGAAACAAAAACCTCCGGCATGCAGGCAGATCCCACTGTCTTCAACTTTAATCAACTGTACGCAAGGCCGCACGCCCCCCTCCTTTACTCCCCATCCCTCCCCCTTTGTCTCTCTGTCTCTCTCTCTCTCTCTCTCTCGCTCCTTCTGTAATAATGGGCTGTTTGGAATGCAGGAGGCGAGCTTCACATCAATCATTCGCCCCAGTCGCCTACCCCCCCCCCCACTCACACCCCCCCCCCCCCCGCCACCATCTAGCGCCCCCCCCACCGCTGCAATAAATATGCAAATGAGACAAAAGCCAGTCACTGGTAATTTCAAGCTCGGCTCACTAGTGTTAAAAAAGGACACAAATGTATTAATTGCCAGCGGCCGCGGCCGGAGAAATCCCATTTCCCTGGGCATTGATTACAAAAGCGTTGTGAGTGTTGGTGTGAGGAGTGCGTGTGTGTGCGTGTGTGTATGTTTGGGGGTAGGGGTGGCCAATTGGGAAATGGAGGTTGCCCGGCTAAGGAATGGAGAATCATGAAACATCCTTCTGGCTACATGATGTGAACTCCAGGTGAGATCAATCTGTGTGTTAGTACCAACTGTCCAGGTTGACTTCCCATACACACACACACACAATGTGAATGTAAATGAGAAGTACATGTGTGTTTATGTCCTATACCTGAACAGTGTACACACACACAATCCCGCCATAAATATGGTGGCGGTTCAAGCTCGCTACACAGCTGGCTCTGCTAATGTGAGATTATGTCGCGTGGAGACCCAATTATCCACCATTGATCCCAAACACCTCCCACTATGGCTCAGGGAACACCAATGAGCAGGGAGAGGCACCGTCGACCCACTTGGGCGCATCCACATGCTAATTCACCAGGGATGGATGACTGTCTCAAGGTTAAGGTGAACCCTTTCTGCTGGGTCACATGAGGAGAGTGTGTATGTGTGTGAGTGGGTGCAGGGGTTTGTGTGTGTGTGTATTCAAAAGCTGGTGAGTGTGTGCTGCATGACATCTAATTTGTCCTTGTAGAAGCTGTATAATCTACTTCCCCTGTCTATCTCTCTCACGCACACGCACACACCCAAAACCCAACCTGACAAATATTCAATGCCAGTAAACCACAGTACTCTGCATGAGTAATTAATCCTAATTTGCTTTGTCTGCAGGCAGACATTTCAATTGGGGCTTGCCAAGCACTCAAGACTGCCAATAGGCCAATGACAACAGTGTAAACAATCAGACAAGCAACAAGCTTATTGTGCTCTTAAGCTTCAGTCTTTAGGTGTTTTGTGTACAGTAGGGGAACCAATACACAAAAACATGAAAATGAACCTATCCCAGAGTGAGAGTGGAGGAACACAGGAATGCCCATGAGTTACAGCTCATCACCATCTCCTCAGATACAACAGCATACCTTATCACTCATTGGACAGTCATGTTATTTATGAATACTGAATATATATAGTGTCTTTTCCTGAGGAAAAATAATGAAAAAAAACTGTCCAAGATGGCCACTGCCCATCTCCCATAAATTATGGCCATAAACTTTTCCCACCGTGTGGGCTAATTAATTCCTGTGCAGTACACAAAAGGGAATGTCGGGTGACAAATGGGAGCAGGACTTGAAAGCTGCCAGGTCTGCAAAACATTTTCGTCCTCAATTTATAAGCAATTTTGCAGTAAATCATTAACCAGAACTAGTTGGTAAAGCTCCTCATGCTAAATACACGCACGTTGGCTGTTGTGGGTGGATGGAGCGAAAAATAATTGTATTCAAGGGTCTAAAAACGCATGGTGAATAAAAAAATGGGTTTGACTGCATAAGACTGTTCCTTTCTTTAATATGAGCCCAGCAGATAGCCATGATTCATATTTGCTTTTGGGATTTGTATTCAGGCTTCAGCTGACCTCACAACCTATAAGCAGCTACTTCCAGAAAAAGAACAGTTATTTCTGCTTGAGGGTGAATTCCCAAAATAGCACCTGTTTCTAAAATCTGTTTTTTTCTGACTTAATCTTCTTTCTCAGGAAATCACTAATGTCACATGACTGGATTGATGTGTGCTGTTTGGAGGAGCTGTCTTTCACCCACCCAGTTGATTTAGACCACATATTTTCTCAAGGAAGGGAGAATGCAGTTTGAAAACAATGTCTCATGTTGAAAGAACAGGGTCCAGGGCCTGGGGACATGTGACAAAAAAGCCTGATCACACAAAGCCCTTTCCTGGAACTTGTATTCCCCATAACTACATTTCAAGGAACTAGAAGGTTCCTTCAGCCCATTGTTAGCCACGTTTCCACCACAGGAACTTTCCCCAGAGCATTATCCAAATTAGCACCCTGACGTATACACCGTACTTCAAACCTCCCGCTGGTCCAATGGCCGGAGTCACTTCTGTTATTGTGATCCTTAATTTTCTTATAATCTTGCAATAAAATTCAAGCTTCTCCGACACTGTGGTGTGAAAAATTTTCAGCTTGTTTAACATGCCAATGACTTTAGAATACACTTAGTCATTGAGGGTTGCCAATTCTAATTGCCGCTAGATAACATAAATGCTGAAGGAGGACTTGTTGGGCCATCTATCGTGTTTTCTTTTGTTCTCCATGTTGATGCGTGATTGCGGCCGCAGAATAAAACAAATAGTGGTTGAAATATCTTTTGAAATACTAGTATGCTGCAGCAAGTACTTGACCAATCAGAAAGGCTCAGCAATGCAAGCCCCTTCCCCATAAGTTTCTGTGCTTTGTTAAGGTAGAACCACCAGAGCAGGGACTTATTGGTTCCTGATTTTTGTTCCCTGGGACTCAATTTAGACCTGGTTCCTGCAGTGGAAACACAGCTCTAATGACTTCCCTCAAACATCGCGATAACGCAAACAGGGTCTGCAGGAACACACTCACACACAGTTTGAACAAGGCATTATCAGTGGCTACAGTGAATGATGGAGGGCAGTTTCTAACAGGGGTAGAAAGCTCACTTTGGTCCAGCATTGATTGGGCGCTGAGGCCAATGCAAATACAGGGGACAAAGATTGACAGTGACTCAACTGCCTTCCCCATGCCGTGCACAGACGCTCCTTCATCAATGTTGCTGGACTCAGGGGGCAATTTGAATGTGACTGAAGCACTCAGTGGACAAGACAGTGACTGAGTGGGCCCATTCAAAGCCATGGCTCAACAACTCATTAAGTACATTAAATCGGTGTTTACAGCGTTTTGTCCAGGGTAGGGACTTGCAATACTAATTGTGTCATACAAAGGTGCTCTTTTTTGGTTGAAAGATATTTTCTTTCCAGTTGTATTGACAAAGAGAGATTACACAGCCTTGTCGGCTACATGATTACCTCTTTTTACCTGCGATCCATTTCAAGCCATTATCAACAAACAGACACGCACGTAATTGTTGATTCAAATACATATTCACATAAATTACACCACTACTATGTTTTCTGTTTACATCTTCAACAGCATGGCCCTTAAGGGTGTCAGTAGGATGATAAATGGTACATTTGAGTGCCTGGGGAACTCATCCTAGGGTCACAGTAAAGAGGACTAACACTAATTCTACATGATGGCTTCCCCATACCTCCAAACCCCTGACCCCCAAACCTCCTCATAAACCATGCCCAATATGATGACTTCCATCCTGGGTAGAGTAAGAGAACAGGCCCTGGTGTCGTGTGTTATCCAGGCTGATCCCACAGAGGCTCCAAGTGCATGTGAGAGAACCACTCCTGGACCACTCCACTCTAATCAGAGAGGGGGGGGTAGAAAAAGCATCTGCATCTAGATGTGATCACAGGCTTGAGTGGTTCGGCCCACATATAATGCATGTAATTGAAATAAACAAACAAGGGCTGATTCAAAATAACACGCTGGCCCCTGCAAATCATGCATATCTCAGCTCAAGAGCGCGCTGTCCATGTTAGTGCTGGCGTGCAGGCTTCACAATCACCAGGTTTTTTTTCTCTGTATGGCCATTGTGAAATAACACTGGAGAGGACCTTGTCCTTACCCTCTGGAAAAAGCTCATAAATATCCCTGTGATGAAGGCTCCATAGTAGATGGCGCCACAGAGTAGTTGTGGTGAATGGGAGGTACTTCAGCACGAGATCCTCTCCATTTTTCTTTTGCTAGCATGAGATTGGAGTGTTTTGTTCTGTTTCCAAAAGGAAAGCACATGGGCAAAGTGGGTCTCAAAGCAACATGTGTAGGTGAGTTACCGAAGTCAACTCATTTAAATTGCCGCGCATTCACTCAATGCCGAAAAAAGAAGGAAAAACGAAACAAAAAAAGACGACCAACACAAAACTCATCATGTTCAGAACACCTCCAGTGAAGGTTGGGAAAACTGAGGTGGAAACATAACCATTCATCTTTCTGGTCTCCCCTGTCTTCCAGCTTTAATGAATTACACTTCATTGTAATTCTATAAGCCAGTCTACTCCATTATAAAGTTTGGCAGGGGTAAAAAAAAAGAAAGAAAAGGAATTGCAGTCCTAATTAATTATTTTCCAGCTTTTGTTTCTAATTAACTGCATGGCTAAGCTACTATGCAAAGGTGTTGCTCAAGCTGCAAAGGGGTGTGTCGGAATTATATGGTACCAATTTAGACACACCCACTGAGCCCATAACTGACACACCTGTTCCAGGAAATGTGCCACTCCATGCTTTCCTCCACTAAAATACCCGTCCACATGACGTTTCAGCCTGTCTGCAAGTCAATAATATCCTAAACTTATTTTGACTTTACAAAAAGCACAATAAGGGTCACTTCACAGACTACGTATGTTCTAACTATGATTAATGGTGCCAACTGTCATGTATGCATCACGAATGAAATCATATATCACACACAACCACATCTGGCAAAAACCGAAATGACAAGTGCACCCAAAACCATGCCTAGACTACAAAATGTATGCACTGAACTTTGTGTCAATGCAAAGTATGCACATATAAGCAAAACACAAAATGCTATAACAAACTCATACAGTAAAAACCCACAACTGGTAGCACACACACATACACTCATACACTCACACACACAAACACATACACACACCTCAATTTCCGATGTAATCCGTCATCTTGCCTATGGTTTTAATTCCTGTTAACTGCATGGTTGCATGCGGCTGCCTCGTTCATTCTAATGGAATTGAATAACAGAGCTGCTTGGCTGCACTCACACAGGCCTTCTTTAATTGGAATGAATGTTTTTTAAAAAGGAAAAAATATTCCAGACTGATTTTTCTAGGCTAAAGGAAAGTCTTTGGCCCTCGATATGTTGTGGGCCAAGACAGTACCCTTAGACGATGGACGTGTACTTATAGCTGTCATGACTAACGTTGGATACCAGCTAGCTCATGTTTATTCTTGGATATAGGAAGTCTTCAGAAAGTTTGGTTTTCTGAACTGATCAAGATGCTGATCAAGATGACCAAACAATGAAAACTATCTGGGGTGCTTTTATGTTCTGAGCCCTCATCCTCAATTGTGACTTACGAAACAGAATAACAGTTTTTACATTCCACTATGGTTCAGTCAACATCAGCAATGTAGCACTCTACAGCCCTACACAACCCGTGCTTATACCTTCAACCATCTTTGCTGTATAGTATGTCCCTCTCTATTAACATGCACACACACGCACACACACACACACATGCACAGACACAGGTTATTATGCATTGGTTACAGGTAAGTAGCCAGCTGGGAAGATATACTGTAGTGTCTCTATTCTTGCAGGAATGCTGTGGACACTTACACAATGACACATTACTGGCCTTGTTTACGCCTCTCCAGTACATTCAGGTTGCTAACTCAATCCTGTCAACAGGATATATTCAATACTCATCAGAATACGGTATTAGTACGCGCAACATCCACCCTTACCAAAGTAAATTAATTGTCTAATGGCTTTAAATTGATTAGCAATGTCTCAGGTTTTAGTCACAAATCTCTCCCTAATCCAGGTATTTCCCTCTTTGGATAAGCAGGGGATTGCGTTAATTAACAACGGCAGTGCGTGCCGACGTACAGTAACACGCCAACAGACACCTGGAGCTTCTGTTACAACATGGCAGGGTGATAAGGGTTGCCTTGCAGCTGTGCTGTTAGCTGGTTGTACAAATGCACTTAGTGTGATGCTGCACTGGATTCCACTCTTTAGTGAAAAAGGCTTAACCCCCCCGCCCCCTTCCAGCCCCTCCCTGCCTCGACCCAAAACCTGACAGTCTATTTACTTACCAATTTTTTTTTAATGAACTCTGCACAATAATTAAATGAGGTTAGGTAAAGGGGCTTACTTGTTCTAATATTTGCTTACAAACTCGACAACTGTTTTTTTTCCCATAATAAATTCAGTCTGCTAATATTGTTGGTGTTCGTTCCACCACTAGGAGGACCCATTATGGATGTTAAGCTTTAGAGGACAGGTCAGGGGACTGGAGGTATAGAAATCACATTAAGAAGGCTCACAGATGGAACAGGGTAACAACACTTGACTGACAATCCATGAATCTCACATTAAAAACCAACCAACTTTCTCTAAAACTTTTGTTTCAATCCAATCTAACTTCTTATACCTCTAAATCCTTAGACTTAACCATAACCCTAAAACTCTAATTTGAGTTATATATCCTATATCTTGGAGTTATAAATTAACAATAGCCGCAACCGCGAATTGCATCTCTAACCTCAAACATTACTTAATTTCAGCAGATAGAGAACCATGTTTAATAACGCATTTGTAAAGCCTCCAACATTGCTACTGAACACAGAATTCTATTCTTTCTTGAATGTTATTGAAGTCTGGTCTACTGTGAAGGAGCTGGGCTTGCAGATGCCATCACACAGATTCCTGCCCTCTGAGAAATCCTCCAAGTAGATTCTCCCTCCAATGACATCTTCCTGTGCAGATGCATGTGAAACCAAATGGCTGCCTTGTATTACACTGTCCAAGGTCACCGGTGTTCCTGTATAGTCACATGAAGTTAATGACTCAAATGTTGGTTCCTACACTGTATCGTACATTGTAAACAGCCATAAGGAAGTTGATTAGGATCAGCCATAAGGAAGGAGTTATGAGGACCGTTTATCCCTGCCTTTTGGAAATGCTGTGACAGGTTCACCTGTCTCTCAGACAAGTACAGCTCACACCATATTGGCCAGTGAGACGGGTGGCTTCTCCATACCCGTTTATCTGCAAGTCAGCACAAAAATAATATAGCTTCACAGTTAGTGAGTGAACTGCATGTCTAGACACACCATCACCGACTCAAAGAAAGACAAACTAGAAAAAAGGCTTTCTCAGCCAGCCTATGAAATTGATTGGCGTTCTCATGTTTGGTCAAGATTGTTCCCAGTCGTGTTTCATTTGATTGCAAAGCAATGAAGATGCGTGCCCTGTTTCTGTGTATTTACAGCTGCAGAATTTCACATAGTGGAGAGGGGTTCTCAAACTATGTTGGGCTGCAGAGCCAACAGGTATGATGGTATGATGGTCCTGTAAAAGCCCCCCTTCCTTTCCCTCTTCCCGTCCAACCTATCCACAGAGGACGTAGGCTAGTCACATGACTACGCTCAAGAATTTAAACCGTCATTTAAAATCACTCAATACAGTTAAGGTGTGTTAATTTTTTTCAACTGCGACGACAAGGTCGGTTTAGAACCAATAGCCGATGCCCAATCAATAGGAGATTTGAATTTAAAGAGCCATGGTCTTAACCCCCTCCCCTACTGCAGGCCTTGGGTGGTGGCGTGTAGCGTTAACGTCTTGGCTAAGCCGAGGGGTTCAGCGGAGTCTTATACCCCCCCCATGCAACCCCACCCTCCCACCATCTCGCCTGCACTCCTCAGGCCCGGTTACCTCTCAGGGCCATGATTAATTCATGGTGGATTACGGACTGGGGGGTAGGGGTGGAGGGGGTCTAGCAGCATGAAGGTTAGTGAGAGATAAGGGCTACTTTCCCCAGATACAGGCCACAATCCCATGCCCACACTGCTCCAACTGGAACCTATGAATAATTTTACATTACCCTGCCAATAAACACCTGGTCATTTATTAATTTGAATACACACTATTTGGCCTTATTCAATCCTTTCTGACGGAAACAATATGTGTAAGAATTTTGAGCCAGCAATTTCTGTGCTCTGGTTTCTATGTGCTAGTAATATCTGAGTACTAGATATATACTGTTATTATAATTACGTGTGTGTGTGGTGGTACTAAGTGGATGAATTCCTGTCACTTTGCTGTGTACAATAACACACAAGGAATGGTTCATCTCCTCCCACAAGAATGACCGCCCCATAGCAACAACTCAAAACTTTAGAACTAAAAGGTACAAAAATAAAAATAAAAGAACGATTCAGTCCTGACCGAGAACACTGTAACAACTGCTTGAAAGAAATCCTCCACAACCTCAAGAAAATGTAATAAATGACATATTTTAATAAATAAAAAGAATCTGTCAGGACTGTGGGAAAAAAACGATATCAGCATTAGTTATGAATTCAGTTTCTAGAATTAAAGAGGGACTCCCTCTTGTGTTTGGCAGCAGTCACTCGGCCAGCAAGTCAGCAAGATTTCCTTGTTATTCATATCCCAGCAGTATGCCATATGACTTATTCACAGATATACAGTTGAAATTGCAGCCAAAGTATTTCATGCTCTATTGTGCGACAATGGAGTGAAACTAACGTTACTCAAGGAGGACGAAAATATTTACATTTCAAGGCACCGCTGTATATGTTTGACTGTAAACTTTTTGGAATTTAATACATTTTGTAGTGGGTTCTGACCGAAGCAAAAACCTTTTGAATGTATAATTGTGTATAATGCCAGAATGCAGTCTTCACCCAGATTTTTATGAATGTTAAGATCTGTCAATGGAACCTCACTGATTCCATTTAATCAATACCAGTCTTAGATAAGGAGTATACCGAATACCATTGTCCCCTCACAATGCAAACAAACAATACTCAACCTAGGAGGATAAATAGGTAAGATCGGGAAAGGGTTCATACCCCAAAACTAAACGCATAGGGTCAAATATTATAAAGTTGCTATTAGACCATCAATTAATACAAATATATTTTCATTCAAATTGTATATTTTCTAGTTTTATTAGAAACACATTTTTTTCCAACATGTCGTATTTATACAGTGAATGGTCTAATATGCACTGGAGGTCACATAAGCTTAGGTTTATTGGAACAATAAAAGACATACCATGAGGGTTTGATATTCAAAGAAAGTAGCAGCTGGTTGCTGCATATTTGACCATCAATTTTAATAGTTTGGATTCTCCTTTAAAGACACAAAAATAAAACCTGTCTAAGTATGTCATATTAACAATTTTATGAATGCTGTTCAGCAGACTAAAAAATTAAGAAGTAAATTACTTCTCAGCATGTTTTTTAACACTTACACTTTGTCTCAACACGTTCTGCAGATGATGGTGCAAAGCACTTTTACAGTATTGTGCTATTTTTTATTTGGCAACTGTCTACTTGTGTTTTTTTTGTAAATCTTTTTAATTTTTTTGTAAACAACATCTTGTACAAACTAGCACAGTGAAACACAACCCCAGCAAACGTGTTTGTCTTCATACAATATAAATAAAATCAATACAAAAGTTTGGTTGGTTGCTTGGAACATTTGTATATGGATCAAGAGGTTCTAAAACATGGTTTGATACTTTTTAACTCCTGAATTAAATATATTACGTAAACAGTTGACTGTTCTAAGTCCCTTTCAGGCCCCCATTAAAAGATTCTTAGAAGGTAGAATTCATTATCATTTCAAGTTCTCTTCCATTCAAATAAAGGGTTTTACAATCCATATATTGTTTTAGTGACTGCCTTTTGAAGGCCATCTTTCAGATTTGGTGGAATTCTCGAACCAAGAAAAGTAACTAGTCCAGATGGAAGAAAAAAAGGTATTTCCCCTGGCCTTGAGAAACATATTTAGTGTTGAAAAGGTTGTTTAAGTGTCAATATGGCAGAGCCTTGAGAGGCAAAGAGGTCTGAGGAGCTTTTGAATAAATACAAGAGACATATCGAGTGTCATAAATAGAGTCCAACGTCATTCAGCCTTCTTGGTGCCAGTGGCTCGGGTTACCGTTCGACTAACCGGCCTTTCCTTTTTCCTCTGTAAAGCTGTTGAGTCTTTGACAGTAGCTAATGATATTTCTTTTGTTGGGGATATATTACTTGTTTTGGAAATTGTGTTTTTTTCCCAGTGATGTATGTTTGGAGGTTTGTCACTGTGCTAGGCCACTGACAGGAGTCAGGAGGGGTCACAGTCATGGAGGGCAGGGGCCCGAGGCCTTCGGTTCAACAGTCTCACACACACACATTCTTTTGTGCGCCCAAAGTCCTTGTTCGGTTTTGGAAAAAGAAGCAATCAAAACATCAACACAATACCAAGGTAAATGTTTACAACTACATTGTCCACGCCGTGTTTTTTTCACCATATATCTTTCTTGCAAAACAAATCATATGGGGAAAATAAATAAATGTAACAGACCAAAAAAAGGATTCAACAGGTGTCTCTAACCTTGGCCCTACCATTCCCCTTATTGTACAGTATGCTCATTGGAGCTACCATACAGTGCCCTCGTTCATTTCCGAGGGTTGGTGGGACAGGTGGTTGTTATATCCGCTGCCATTGAGGGAGAGTGAGGTAAAGGGCGGACTGGGGCCAAACACCTCCGAGGACATGCTGTGCAGGGGCCCTGGGATCCCGGGCTCTGGGCTGGGCGAGTCCCCTGGGTGGTGGGACATGATGTCAGAGAAACGCTGCACCTCACTTGAGGGGTGGTGCCCTGGCATAGGATGATCCATGCCGCCAAGCGGGGTGCCCGTAGGGCCTGAAGAGGGCACGAAGGGGAGGTCTACAGGGGTCTGCGCCTGCGATGAGGGAGGCCCCTGAGGAAAGAAGTCATAGTTCCCTCCTGGGCCGTAGTACTCGCTTTGATAATCTGCGGATTGACAAGAAAATCAAGATCAGACGTGTGAGGAATGAGTGCGAGTAAATAATTGTCAGAGATGTTGTGGGAAATCCATTGAATATACGTCGCCTGTAGTTGTGTGACAGAGAAACCTTTGTTGTGCCACATTAGTCAGAGAACACGTTACACTTAAATCAAAGCTTCAATTGATGGGGAGAATTTGTTTTTTATATGGGTCATTTCATCAGCAATTTTACACAAAGAGACCTATTTCTTATTGAGGCAGAATATTATTAGACATGGGAAGCCCACCACAAAAGACAAAAGCCCAAGCACTTTTGAAATCCTCCCATCACAACAAAACTATTTAAGACTATGAGGATTTTCTTTACAGTCACAGAAACAGGACGCTACTATTTTAGTGAATACATTACTAATGGCATCGGCATTGTAACATATTTTAGGACACACATAATAAGAAATAAGTTTCATAAATTAAAACGAGAATTTCAATCAACCAATCAAACAACTTAAAACTATGGACCTACATTAAACGCAAATGTCAGTTCCTTTGTTTGCTAAAATGTCTAAATAACACAACACCTTTACACTTGGAAACAGTGGATTATTACAGTATCCCTCCTATAAAATCAAGTTTCTCCATTTGAAAGATTCATTTTGTTAGAAAACATTTCAAAATGATGGCTACATTAGAGAGGGGTTCATGAGATTGGCCAGTGAGACAGTATTGTTACTTGAAGCCCACATTCACCTATTGACCTCATAATGATATGTATAAGTTACATATTAACAAAACTGCTCTGAACACAAAGACCAAAGACAGCATGAATTTGGTAATGAGGTACTGATATAGTAAATATCTCACAGAGAAGAACAAAATATTTAAGAAGATTGATACGTATTCAGATTCATAGTAAATGTGCAATTGAGACCAAATGCATTTATTGTTATTGCACATTATGCAACTGTAATTTTTATTAATGTTTATCTTAATTGACTCCCTATTTTTTCGCTTTTTGGCTTCCTTTAAAATATGATCAGTGTCAACATAATATAGCCAAGTCCCTAAAGCTATCATGTACGGTAAAAAAAAACAAAAAACACAAAGGCCTATTTAATTTCTCTAAATGTTACATTACTCATGTAAAGCCGACAGGTGGTAGGATTGTTTTAAGAAAAATCTGACTAAAACCTTGCTCGGTAATGCTCTTCTAAAAGCATTTTAAAACAGCCCTCTTATTGTAGCTTCTAGACTATTTCAACGTCCGCGCGCCCATCAGATAAGCCACGATAGTCATCAAAGGCGTCCTAGGGTAGCGCGACAAATGGAAACAGCGCTTGGCAGACACATGTAAAATTATTCCACATTTCAAACTAACGTGAAAATAGATAAACCCCTCTGAGACACGTAAGCCTTTCATCATCGTTCTTACCTCCATAGTAAGAAAAAGGGCCGTTTGGAATTAATTCCCCAGGTTCGAGCCGGTCCACTAGCGTTCTCATTCTCCTCGGGCTGCGGAAAAACGCGTGCCTTCTTGCGCCCAGAGCGCTCAATTGCTTCATACGACGCTCTTTGGACCGCCGGTTCTGAAACCATACCTAGGAAGCACAACGGGCAAGTAGGCTATGGTTAATACAATGTGATATATAAGCCTACGTGACAAAAACGTATTTCTGTAATTAAATATTTCATTAAAAAAGCTCACACAGCAATGGTTGTGGCCAAAATGCTATTGGCATAATCTATGGAGGTGGGGTAGCCTATAATCGTGTATATCTTAACTGAAGGGAACATATTATTGACAGCAAAAGGTAAAAGTACAACATAAAATTACCCTAGTCTGACCTAGTACCTGGGATTGCTTTTAAATGTATAAGTTTACTAAGCATAACTTTTATAATTTCCCACACTTCATTTAAAATACATGTTTGGCATGAAACAAGTCTCTTTCGTCTAAATAATCATGCATAAAACAAACTATTTTTTTACGAATAAGTTTAGTGTTTTGTTATTAATCGACGTCAAGGTATAGCACATAGGGATGAATTACATGTGCTTTTCCTGCCATGTCCTGACGGTCAAGATTACGTGATGGTGACGTGATGGAGCGAATTTGTATTGCAGTGACACAATTATTCCTAATTATCGTCTCTTGAAGAGTCTGGAATCAAACCTCTTTTAATGATCTTTTAACCCCCCATTTACCCCAACCGAGGGGGGCAGCAGCAGGGCCTTAAAATCTAAAATTAATACTTAATAGGAGGGTTGTTACAGATATATTAACATGCTCTGCCTGGGTTATTATTTCGTAATCTATGTACCCACCCTTGAATTCTTACTGCTAATTACACTCTTCCTTGGTGCTCCTAAATATCCAACTTCGCCTCTTTATAAATTTTGTAAACCATTTTTTTCTTTCCAGATTTGTCGTCCAATTTCGAATTAATGGGTATGAAAGCACAACCACGCAGCACATTAAAGTTAGACAGTGATTTAAGTAGATATTATTATTTATTTATTGTGGATGTAGATTTGCCGGCCCCTATGCTCGACACGAAATTACAACCTACTCCTGCTGACCAACAATTGAGGCGTTGGAAAATGTTTTGTGACATTATCCTCGGTTCTACAAGGCCAAGCTCAAACATGCACACGTAAATCGTGAGAACCTTTCAGTTTAATATGATATAGGCTGTACTAAAATAGCTTATATTTTGATTTAAGGACGACTAAGTTGCCTACTTACAAGTTACATGAATAGAACACAAATAGAATAATGCGTTTACCGACAGTATGATTTATAGGCATATGATAAGTAGGCTACAAATACACTTGGTACATAGCCTCTCGATTATTTACTGTAATATATTATTATAAATTAACATTATTAATATAATTATTTGGTAATACTGCAATTGGCAGCAAGTTGATAAATTATATTCTGAAATAATCTTGTGTTTCAGTATAACAATTCTAGGCTACTTGAGAACAAAATGGAATACCTAATTGAAAACTCCATATTAGATTAAAGGGATAAAGGGGCATTTCGGAAGTCTCGTAAAACTGATTTCTGCGTTTACACTTGACTGAAAATGGTCACAGCATGGCTAAATGTGGTCGCAAAACGTGATGGCACAGTGCTGCCAAGACTCCCAATCGCTCTCACCAGTCTTGAGCCAGTTGGCGTATTTACTTGTCTTGGTAGCCAAGTATCAAAAATACCCATATAAATTACCCTTTCCAAATAATCCTCGATGACAGCCAATGTTTTGCTCACTGAATCCCAATGTGACATGGGCAATTTCGAGAAAAGCCCATCTCTTTAAGGGAAGGGAAATGAGAAAGGAACGGCGTGAATCTGATGAGGCCTCTGTTTGTGGCGAACTGTTGACATCGCGCCCGGCAATGATGCAAGTGCCAACAAAGACCCCATTCCGAGTACCCCCTCCCCCGTTTTAGCTCAGGCGCTTAGGGAGATACTCTCCATAAAATATAAACTGCTTTCTCACACATTTTAATGAGCGCGTAACCCTGAAAACGAACAAGGTGAGTTCCCCCACCACCCGTTCTTCGAGACTCACCTAGCTGCTTCTTTCACAGAGCTTAAACAAAAAATATTCCAGTGGCTTTAAGAAAAAAGAATTGCAAACGTGTGAATTCAGTGTTATCTGCCGTTATATAATGTGGCTACCTGAATAACTCGCATGTTCAGCCCCGTTTCCTGTGCGAGCTGCTCTCTGATGTGTCTCGTGGGTTTTGGGGTCGCTGCAAACGCTGCTTTCAAAGTCTCCAGTTGCTTTGCTTTGATGGTGGTTCGAGGTCCACGTCGTTTACCACCGAGGTTCTGGTCGTCATTCTCGTTGTTACCAGTCTCTTTGTCCGATAAATTGGCTATTTCAGAATCCTTTACGTCGTCCTGTAACTGGTCTTGAGAATCCGGTGATAAACTCGGATCACTACATGCTGTTACTGTGAAAGAGAAAAAATGGAGCGAATATTAGAAGGCGTACACAATTAAATTGAGATAGACCTACATGTTGTCACCAAACAGTGCAGAATACATTATTGGGCCATTGCAATTGGCTTTCAATTTAAGGGTAATCATTTTCGATGAAGGGCAATTTTATACATTAAAACATGCTTTTATTATTATTATTGTTCTTATCAATGGAATAACATAGGCCTCCAAGTCTCAAATCAACATTTAGCATATTTTAACTAAGAGGACACGCATGGGCTATCTCAAGAAAATGTTTGAAATGTTATAAAACATCTACGTTTTTTGTTATCGAACCATTTAGCTATATGATATTATAAATAGGCATCTGTGAATGGGCTATTAAGCCACATCTGATATACCTCCAGTCACTGAAATGATGCATGATCATTCGACTTCAAAGCGTTGGCTGAAAGCATCACATTCATCACAATTTAGGTGAAACCCGCCATATTATGAAGCCGTTCGTCGTACCTGAGAGAAGGTTTGTGTCTTTTGCATTGCTGTTGCTTAGGTAATCTTCTTTGCAGACGAATTTGTTTTCGTCAATGATGTATAGCTCCTCTCCGGTTGAAAGCTGCTTATTGCACATCATGCACGTGAAGCAGTTGAGGTGAAACACTTTACTCCTCGCCCTCCGTACCAAGTCATTCGGAGAGATGCCTTGTGAACAACCTGCACACTTCGTACCGAACCGCCTGTTAGGAAAAAAATAGGAAGTCTGTTATTAAAAAGCATTAGAATATTAAGACTTTTGTTTACTATAGGCCGCAAGGTCAAATGCGAAAAGTTCTGACTGCAGACAATATTTTGGAAATAGCCTACAAATATTTTGTCATAACAAATAACATGAATGAAACCTTATTAAAACTACTATTTTATTTAGGCTTATCTTAACTGTTGAATTACACGACCGAATTGTGTGTCATAAAGAGCGAGTCTATTTTAGAATCGTTGAGAAAATGGCAAAATATAGACCAATATACATGTAGCATATTTTTGGGGATAGATCCTATATTTATATAAAGAAAATATAGCATGCTTTGAAAGTAATTTTCTTAATTGATTTGCTTCTCTTATTGGCGGTCCAACAGACTCAGAAGAGGCACATATAGGTTACATGCACTGCAATACACAATGATTGATTCTACGAGAGATTATCCTAGTTTTATTTCTTGTAAGGCATAGGCCTAATGTGTATTGAGATTATGTACACTAATTGTTGATTGCCAGTCTGTGATTCCACTGTCTGCGGGTTTGATCTTTTACACTGGTTTATTATTTAAATCAATTTATCACGTATCCTTCACTCGAGCTGTGCAAACACATGGATCTGTCCAGACAGCTTTACCACCATGTGAGCTACACTTCCAACACGGAATCCCAGTGAAGTTGATTCTAGCGGCTTTTCTGGCCGTCTGTATCTTGTACACAAAGTGTGATTTCCTTCGAACCCCTACCGGGAACGAGTACACACAGTTAATGCCGCTGTCCTTCGCTTAGCATTGAAATACAAATTAACAAGCCGTTAATTACTGCGCCCTAATCAAAGCTTCTGATCACTCACCACACGGACCTAATTCACACCTTTGGCACCGAACGAAATGTATTTGGTAGCCTAGTTTTGTGGAAATACTAGGCCTACACTCCATTATGTAAACACCAAGTAGGCCCAACTGCCGGTTTTTAAGCGTAGCCTTGTTGTAGCCTTTAATTAATTAATTATTTCCTAAGCAACTTTTTTGCGCAACAAATTAAAACTATCCTCAGAAAGACTAGCAAAAGGTTTGATGTCTAGTTTGTATACCCTAAAATAATCTTCCTTTCCCAACACGGTCATAATGTAAGAGTATAGGTTACATTAATAAAAATGTACTATTGCAAAGTGTACCTTTGTTTTGGATTAGAATTAGACCTTTGTTTTTCTTTCTATCTACATCTAAGACTAACATATGACGCTGCATACAGAATCAACAGTAATACGCGAAAACCTTGTACAACATGAAACAATGATAAATGTGAGGTTTTAAAGCACATCTCACCTGAAGAAGTCGTTTTTGCAGTATAATTTCCCCTCTCGCGAAAAACATTTCTCTGTTAAATTGCATTTACACTCGCAGCACTGAACGCACTTCACGTGCCATGCTCTGTCCAAAACATTTAGGAGAAACCTGTCCAAAATAGGTCTCTCGCACCCTGCACAGTGTACCATCGTCTTTGGATGTGCACCCACAATGATACCGTGGTCTTTACAGCCCGAGCTTCAGGTCCTTTAACTCGACTAGATAAACAAATCAACACCCCAGACCGAACATCGACTGCTTTCGTTGGGTGTTTTGTTCCTTAGTCGGTTGGAGGTCCCGGGTCAATGTGTTTTAAGGTACAGTCGATCGGTCGCTTTAGGCGCTTCTCCCTGTATGCTTAAGAGGCCAGCACGGAGGTATCGGGTCCAAACGCAGGATGGCGACCGTTGCCAAGACGTCCTCTTAGGTGTGAGGTAGAACCAATACCTTTGGCTCCTCGAGATTCAGTCCTTTGGATCCACTCCCACACACAGAACACACACCTGTGTTGAGCCAATCAAATGACAAAATATCAGCCCCCTTCTAAATATTAGCTAAATGGCAAGCACCATAGCCTGTCTGCAAGTCTCCGTGGTGTTCAAAGTGAAGCATTGGACAAAAAAGAGACGTGTGCCACTCAGGACTCGAAGACGCATCTAATAAACTGGTTTCAGAGCAATACTGTCACACAGCAAGACACGCGTGCCTATAAATAATTCGATGTACTTTGACATGGCCGCTTATCCACTGACGAGCGCCCGGCAAGAAACAAAACGATAAACCCCAAATATCTCAAGAAAAAGTGTCTCTCCTCCGGCTCCGTTGGTCCTGTTTTTTCTTTTTTTTGGTCAAAGATTCTAGTGATGGAAGCATAAGTCTCTGTGCAGGATTGACTCTCTTCGTTCAGTCTCCAGTACTCTGCATGTTTCTGAAAGCACACAAGCCAGCCTTATTCACGGACTCGTGACGTCAGGCTGAGGCGAAACCAATCAGCACCTCTCCATGCAAGTAACCATTAGCTATCCCTACAAAGCCGCGCCGGTGCACTCTACTGCTTATTGGGAACTGAAGACACCAATTGTCAAAATTTGCCTGAAACTGTCATATGGTTGTGAATGTGGATGGTGAGCAGAATCACGACGACCGTCTGGGTAAAGAGTGTCTCGTCCGTGATCCACCGTCTTCGGGAAAATGGACAGCATGAATCGTTTTCCAAGGTAGATATGCGCATCTTGTCGAAGATGAAGCTTGTCATGGTGATAAGCATTGGCAAAGTATTACCTGACTGTAGATGTTATAGGATGGTTTTCCATGTTTATTTGTTCATTTAATATTAATCTCATCTAGAGACTAGGCTATATTGTTTTTCTATGCTATAACTAAGAATACCCGTCAATAGAATAGCGTATTTTCATCAGAAACGAATCTGAGTTTGAAATGAGTTTTGGCTAAGCTTAAACTGCATCTTCCAAACCTGCTTTAGCACATGGCGAGGTTCAACTTGGTAGTGCCGAATAAGGAGAACTGTGTGAACGTTTCGTAAATATAATGCAGGTTAGTGGCAAGGTAGTAGTAACTTGTTTTAATACTTATATATAAGAATATAGGCTATAATTTACCGCTGACCAGGCTTTTTTGTTGGAATTTTACTATTGGATACTCCTGCCACCTATAATGTGACAAAACCTGTAACCTATGGCCTTGTAGTCTTCCAATAATGTAATTATAGCGTACCATTCCAATGTCAGCAGCAAGTCTTGAGTGTTCTCTCTTAGGTCTTGGGTGGATCAAAAGTGGACGTGTAAGACGAAAAGGCTCCAAAGTTGATAGGTTGTTAGATTATACTGACGATTGTTGATCGTTCAAACACCTCAGGATAGGACTGGCACATTCACTTACCAAGTTATGAACATTATTGAAGCTTGATAGAGCACAGAAGTGATTATTGTAGGCCTATATGTAGCCTACATGTTAATGTTTTATATGCTAATAAAGAGACAGAAGTTATATCTATGGAAATAATCTCAAATTCAGCAATAGCGACTGTATGCCTAATTTTACACGGTACTGGGAAGCAAGCAATGGCTCTCACAGGGCAATCAACTGTAAAATGTATGACAGCGTAATAAATGTAATTTAAACAATGAAGAAGTTGTAGTTTGCTTTGTTGGAAAACGACAAGGGGTGATGAAATGGTGCAACTGTATATCCTGAGGGGGGGGGGGGGGGGTGATATGAAAAGTTTAACAAAATACAATCACATCCAAAGGTGGAAGTACGCACTTATCATCGCACATCAACAGGGAATCACTCTGATTTCACATCACCCACCACTTCTCCTTAACTACATCAAACAATGCGCGCGCACCTCCAATTGGCACATGCCACTGCGGACCGCTAATTATATTCCTCCGACGTATTTTTGTGTAAACGTTCCAGTCTGATATCTAGAATCAATAGCATGCCCCCTCCTCATGCATATGGGCTACTTCTCATGCAAAACGG
The DNA here is from genome assembly GCF_021917145.1 of Hypomesus transpacificus. Lineage (NCBI taxonomy): Eukaryota > Metazoa > Chordata > Actinopteri > Osmeriformes > Osmeridae > Hypomesus > Hypomesus transpacificus. Next base: position 4,135,896 of record NC_061074.1, read on the forward strand.
AGGCCGGGCTGGACAAGGCCGCGATCGGCCTACACAACGCAAGATGACAGCTGCCTCTGAGCGTCGGGGGAGTGCTTCTTTTCACTGCAGCACCCTTTCGATGACACGCGTTGTTATGGGGAGAATAACAGATAAGAGATGAACACACACAGAGAAACACAGACACACACACAATGTTTTTGTCCGACCCGGTTTCCACATCGCACCCCTCCCCTGCAAGAGCCCGCGTGGCTCTGTTTGTGAAGTGTGCTCGTGAGAGCCTTTAATTCATTTGCTGAGCATCTGGCTGTAGCCTATTTCCATCATCACTGAGAAAGAAAGAGAAAGAAAGACAAAGATGGGCCTGGAGATGCAGTGTTTTAACAGTTAGGCCCTCTTTTTTACTTTTGCAACTTTCAATACGGCAAAAGATAAGGTAACCTATAGGTAATTCATGCAAATTATATTATTTGGGATACTCTATAGCCTAGGCCTATAGCTTTACCCCAAATAAGTGTTACAACATTAGGCCTTGAAAGAGACTAGGAATACACAAACTCCTACATCGGTTACAACCAAATGGTATTTCCAGTTTGACAATAAAAGATGACTCGATATGTCACTGGGGATAATCGTTTACCAAGAAAAAAAAAATCTTGAACCATAACCTGCAAAAAAGGAATTAATCCGTGAAAAACTTAAATACATATTAGGCTATGTTCTGCGAGGCAAGGACGTGATTAAATACGAAAGAATTTAACCTCACCACTATGTAATCTTTTACGTGCTATATTTTTACCTCCAGTTACACGTATTTTCGTTTCTTAACCAAAAGTGATAGATAATTTACAATTTTATTTAGATAACGAAAATGTATGCTACTGTTGATGGGCTACATTTTGATGCGCAATTGTAAAGCTCTCACTTTCCAAAACTTTAACATATTCAAATACCCAGGCCCATATCGACTGAAAAGACAGGTCCTTGTAATTTATCTCCTTGCATTAACCTGACTGTGTTCCCCGTTGTGTAATTTCTCGATTTAGTTTTACACTTCATGGTGACTGCTAGCTTTCCTGCTGCACGAGGAGTAGACTGTATTTGGTGAGGCTAGAGGGGGCTATAGGTGGAATCAGAGAGCTTCAGATGCGTCCCCTGCCACCTTTTCTTGTCTAATCAAAAAGACTGAGCCTGTAGTGGGCATTGTCGGCATATACACTGTAAGTTTTATACTATGTCTCATGTCTGGGCGTTGAAAATATATTCGTAGATCAAAGACACAGGCCTATTGTGGTTTAGTTCATATTTTGAGGCATTTAGCAGTTGTAATCTTAAAGCCGATTTCTATACTAAAATTATAGCTCTGATTTATTTGGGCTGTTTAGAACATTTCGATGTTTTGTCCTGTCAGTGGGATAGATTAGTCCTTAAGTAAGTGGGTAGGCCGATAATTTAAGTAACGTAAGTGTGAGAGACCATGAGTAGTCTCTGGTGAAATACATATCTGCATGGAACGAACAAGAACTGTGGCATACATTCATCTCGCCTTGTGTGTTTGTACAAAACGCTCAGGAGAATTTGTGTTCAAAGACTGAAGACTCAAGTGAACAGGTAGATCATTAGATAATTAATCTGAGATCTGAGATAATAAATGAGTCTGTGAAGATGCATGCCATCATTAATTATCATCATGAAGTTGGTTTGAGTCCTGCGGGTAAGCCTATTGCAGAGCTCAAATTGAAAGAGAATATCATTTTGTGCATCCTAAAGGTAGGCCTACTGCCTATATTTATAACGGACATAATATTATTATAACATGATGTGCACAGGCTTCAGAACATTGTAGTGACGTTAACACCGTTTTGTTTTACAAAATGAAAGCTTCCTTCATTTAAAGGGAAGTCAAAATATTTATGCAACGCACTTTATTGACCCTAAGTTATGAAATACGTATCCATACTAAGTTATGGATAAAAACGTTGCAATCCCTATAAATATTACATCACGTAAATACTAATATCTCAAATAAAATATTTGTCTATTTTGAGTTTCTCTTTGCTTATAGCTTTCACACTGTGTGTGTGTTGCTATAGATGACCTTAACCCAAGCGAAGGAAAGTGGAGAGTGTGGGCAGTGGACTCTGTGATCGTTGGCCGTGCAGACACACCGTGACTCCGGTAATAAAGTGAGAAATATTACCTCTGACTGGGGCTTTGATCAGCTGAGCGCACCGGGACCGCCGAGAGCACTGTCGGTGGGGGGAGTTAGGAACCACGGGCCTCTCCCCACCCCGCCGCGCGCCGCAGCCAGTGCACCCCTGTTTACTGGGGTGTGAAGCCTTAGTTCTAATTTCACAGGCGGACTCATACACGTCATGAACACAATATTGATTTCCCAGATAGCCTATTCATGTGTTTGTTTTACACCTGTGTAATTCGTTTGGATCATCATTTGAAGGGCTCCATAATAAGAGAGACCCAGAGAGAGTTCATCTTTAGTCATCAAAGTTTAAAAGCTGAGAAATACAGTGTAATTCAATGGTACAATATGGATTGTAGGTTATAGGCTAGTCGAAAACTAATGTGAACTTCATGAAGATGAAGCTATGCGCTTTAGAAAATGTTGGTCAGAATAACCTTAAGTATAGGCTACTAACCAACCACATTAATCTTGCATTGTAATTATATATAATAATAATTAAGACTATCTTAAAATATAACTCTTCGTTTCAAACTATGCCAAAACCACAGACTGCAAAATGATTTAACAATTGTTAAAATGTCTATAGAGGGAAAGAAAATAATCCTCAAAGGTTTGGAAATGCTTCTCTAAACTATTGACGAAATACAGCAGCATATGCAGGAAAGTCATACAATAATATTTTATGTTTCAAACTTCCTTTGTGCCTATCACAAATAAGCCTACTGTTGTTGTGGACGTGTGCAGCAGGAAAGGTTGAGGACCCCAGATTTACAGGGCGGGATGATTGGAATAGGGCGCAAGGTTCACCATCAAGCATGTGATTTGATCTTATTCATAAAATTACTTTATTTTATCAACGTGCAAGTGAGTAAGGCGGGCACAAAGGCACGGGAGAGTGCGATGTCACTAACCACGATCCAACATTGCGAGCCTGTGCCACGGTGCTTGCGTTGGGGTGAGAAGCTGTGCACAGCCGCGGTCAGCGTGCCAAAACGTATTACGCTGAAGAAAGAGGACGGTTGAGAGACTACAGTGTTACAATACAGCACAAAAACCACCCACCTTCTCTCCGTATAAAAAATCTGGACCATGCATAAGCAAACTTTTATGTTCATGCGAGCTACGTTTGAGAATGTACATAAAACGAAGAGCCCAACGACATTTGTAAATAGGCATAGGCTACAAAATAGCCTACAAGTCGACAACATATGGCCCATGCTATCTGTAAAACTTGGAGTTCTTGGAATCTCCTCAAACATATGCCAATTTTGACCTCCCGGGGCACTGACCAGAAACTATATAAACATTTTCCTGACTTTCCAACTCCAACGCAGCATGGAGAGAGAAATTCGATGAAACCTATAGATTCCTGCTCCCGTCCCATCTCTGGAACAGCTGTTGCCTCTCCCCTAACTCGATAATCAAACGCTGACACGACAGAGCTTCTCCCATGCAAATTGCCCTTACCGCCTCACCATTAAATGTCTGCAACTTCACCTATACTTAAGAATGAGCGATAATATTATTCTTATAGCCTTGAATGGTTAATTGATTATGATATCCAGTTTTGCTCAGTTGTAGGCCTGCACTGGAGCAGAAATCCCCACCTCACTTACATTCTCACATTACAGTCATTGACTTTAACACTAGGGGGCGAATTCCATCCAGAAAGAGCACAACTTATGGGTTGGTTTATTGTTGTGGGCTGATGCACTTATGACGGGAGTTCTCTCTATACTCGTGTTTGATTCCTGTCCCATCAGCATTTTTTATTCAAAGAATAGCCCTGTGCTTGAAATTGAAATTTCTAGCCTTGGCAGTAGAAATAGGGCATATCTAACGAACCTATTGAATAACATAACTATCAAAATAACAACGGGAATTTAGGTGTGAATGCCTATCCACTTGATGAAAACGATGAAAACGGAAAGACCCTTGGTCCAATGAAAAAGTGGCGACAACCAATCAGAAACCAAAGGAAAAAGTATTTACGCCTCCTAGGACAGCGAAATGGGGTCTAGTCTTTTGAGGGCCTGTATTGTTCTAGTTTAGATTAATGGTTCCTCACGCTTATTCTGCAATACGGGTGAAAGGGCCAGGATCACTAATGATTATAATATAATGTGTGGTGATAACCACTCCCTTTGCGATATTATCTCGCAGTAGGGAATGCTCTAGGGACGGCCTGCGAGGCTGAAAACAGGCAGATAGCTCCTGCATGGCAGCAGATTTCGGCGCTATAACCCCGCAAGCATGCGCAGCCCTGACCGGCTCTGATATCAAGTGCCCCGGGTTGAATTAAAATACAGGGACGAATGTACGATAGCCGGGAGATTTATTTTGCGCTGTCCGTGATTTATTTTTGTCCTTCCTTTTTTCTGAAGGAAAAAAATGTGCACACAAAGGATACAGCCTATAGTGCTGTATATGGACTTGTATTAGGCTATATAGGCACAATGTCTGTTTTAAACGTCCCCCCAAAAAACACATACTATGAGTTTAAGGTGATTTTTAGGACACAAGGGAGTCTTTTGGAAGAAATAGAGATCGTGCTGAAGCATAGCATAACTGTAAACGGCCGGTAGCCAAAATTGAACAAGAAGGGCCTTTTCTTAATTTGCACTGACGAATAGCCTGCATCTCCACTATAACACAAAAGTCTTTATTAAAAGCATAGACAATGACCAATGCCAACATAAGTCCTGTAGACTAGACATCTTAAAATGTACAAGATGGTAGTTTTGAACAAAGTCACATTCTTCTATCAAACAAAGGCTAGATAGGAAAATAACTTCGAAGGACTGACCATCAATATATTTTTTACTCAGCATTCCTAAATCTGATGACATTGTGGAAGTACAGCATCACTATCAATATTCACTGATCAATAATAACGCCTCCCTTCCAAACTTGAGGGGGGGGGGGGGGGTCTTGCTGGACCGCAGGAGATGCACAGCAGGCAATCCTGCACTATTCATCTTCATTGCCTTTTGTGTGCAGAAAAAGCAACCCGTGCATAAGGTAAAGCCAGCATCAAAGCCGCGTGGCTTATTTTATATCCTATAGATCAGGAGGGAGACAAAGCTTTATTTTCGCCAGGAGAGAGATATTTTACCTCTGCCTTACGGTTTTATGTTGGAGAGGTGTCAGCCACAGGAAATGGATGGCTAATGCATAGGCAAAACGCGCTCGGCTCGGCATGCTGCACGTCAGCGGCTCCTCGCAGGGGGAGAGCGCCGGGATTTAGGGCCGGTGGGAGCCGAGCATGGGATTGAGTGCTGGGAATATAAATGTATTTGGTCCCCTCACATTCACGTGTACACGCGCAAACCACACACACAAAGGCTACACATTCAAATATTGACAGACAGGAAGAGAGACTTCGTACTTTCCCCGTAGGCCTAGGCTACATGTTAGACTCTTTAAAATAGGAGATGACTTTAGTAGCCTACTTCATCGTATGAGTTCAGTTTATTTCGCTTGTAGGCTGTGCGGCAGATAAAGAGTTAACGAGATTTACATTGCTGCTCCAAAACAGAGCCTCCCTGTCATATTCTACCCATGTTAAATAGAAATCTAAAGAAGTAATTGGAATTTACTGCATACCTGAATAACTGCATATAAATAAGCACACATTTCATTGGGGGGTTCACTGACACTGTTTGGTTGTATAAAACTGGTGCATACATTATAATACGTGGCAAATAATCTTATTTTGCACAAGGCTTGCGACGTGCTTGGGATTCTGTCCAAATTACGAAGGATTCAAACAAGCGTTTTCAATTTATTAAACCTATATGGGCCACATTTCATCTTAATGGGACAATTTATTTCCGGGAAAGGATTATCGGCGGTGGTTGAAACTACACCAGTCAGTAAATCTTCAGCATCCACGTAATTTAAGACGATACAACCTTGTTTATTCCGACGACCACGTTCACACACGCACGCGTGAAGCAGCAAGCTTTTGGTGCACATGGTGGTATGTTGCCAAGGCCTCCAGCACCCACCTCATCTCAGACAGCGACATTGACTTTGGCAATGACTTCCAGACAAATTCTTCAATTCTAAAGCACCTTTCCCCCGTCTGCATGCGCTTACCGAATTTCGTCAAGGAGGACACAAATCCCTGGGATGGGATTGGCAGTCATGCACAGGTCTCCCTGGGCCTGCCGGGCTAGGGATGTAAAGTGGCCGTCAGAGGCGCGACCCCCGGTCGAGAGGGCTCAGGCGGATTTGGAGATAATGACATTGCAGCCTCTGTTAAGATTCACATTAACCATTTCGCGACATGACCCCGATTGCCTTTGTCTTATCCCATCCCCCTGTGTCAGAAGTCTCAACAGCTATGGGGTTTGTCCGCAGTCATATTCAAAACATTAGACAAGCCGAACCACGGTGGAAGCATCAACACTGTCTGCAGTGGAAGGCAGGAAAATGGAGAGATAGTAATGAAGAGATACACAACATAAAGAAAAAACAAACCAGGGAGAAAAAAATCCATTCACTTGAAGCAACACAGTTGACATTCATAGACCACACTATCAGGCTCCATTCAGAATGGACCCACTCTGATAATTATCTCTGCTTTCTGGGAATATATTTGGACAGGCATGTCACAATAATGCCTGCATGAATATAGTATATGGACCTTCTTATTCATTGACTGGAAGTTCCCTTTCTTTCAAAAGCCCCACTGCCTCTCCCCTGCTGAGTCCCCAGAGTGAAGACAGTAGGAGGGAGACTAAATTGTTTCTTTCTGCTCCGAGGTCTCCAGGGATGAGACCAAGAACCTGTCCCTTTGGAGAGCAGATTTGTTCACTGTGTGGTTCCTGGATGATGAGAACAACGAGACAGGAGGTAGGTTTAAGAAGTTTGGGGAGAGAGATGGGGGCTTAGTAGGGTGGAGTTATGGGAGTCATGGGAAAGGGAGCAAGGCTAGAGAGGGGGGTGGGGAAGTGAGGTTGGAGGGGTCAGGGGGGTTTCAGGAAGAAACGGACATTGTTGAGCTGCTGGAGGACAGGAAAAGGGAGTGAGTGGCTGGTTTGGGAGGTTTGGGTTGTCATGAGATCATTTGGGGAAGTCCATCAAAGAGGTACATATGCAGGGTACTTTGAAGAGGTAAAAGGGAATTGATTGGAAAAAGGTTGGGGAGCCCAGAGAGATTTAGGATGGGGGTCTAAGGAGGTCGCTGAATGGCTATGAGTTTTTTAGGAACAAATATTTTTTTGCGATAAGTTGGGGTGATTTTTTTTATTAGTGTGAGTGGTATTAGTTAATTTGTTAGGTATAAATTAAGTTATGGACCTTGAAAGACTGTCCTTTATGTACATCTAGTGGAAATAAGGTGAGGTGTGGTAGAGTTTTGGTGATTAAGATAAACAACCCTTCCTGCCTTGTATTTCTCTATGGGTTTGGGACCATTGTTGGGTGCAGATGTTGGGGATATTCCAGTGCACTGAGCTCAACATGGGTGGGAGCCTGCTCTGCCTACCGATGAGTTGAAAAGGTGAGGAGGTCGCGACCTTCCGGGGGTGTTTTACGACCGAAAGGACAGGGCTGATTTGTCATCGCTGGAGCGTGCCGCTGGCATGTTCACACCCTTGAGTTGCAGGGGGCCGGGGCAGGGCGGAGAGGAGTGAAGCAGTGTATTGAAGGAGAAAGGAGGAGCAGGGGAGAGGGATAGCTGTAAATGAGCAGACTTGGCATGCTGGCGGTCAGGGTGCTCTCTGGGAACGGTAACCCACCTTGAACCCGCTTACATCCCCAGCTGAGCCCAACGGGGAGAAAGAGGGGTCTGCCTTAGTGCTGTCCATCCAGCCCAGGTTTGGATGTATATACAGCGTAGTTGAGCTTGATTTACATTTAGTCATTTAGCAGACGCTCTTATCCAGAGCGATGATTTAAGACATAGTGAAAGTCAATAGTATTTTTCTAATCTTATGCTATGCAGAACCATTACAATACAAGATAGATGAACCCTCTGAAGAAAAGGCTACCGGTAGAAATCTTGAAACCCCTCTTTTCACTACTTCTGTGTATTTTATTAAATCTCATCCAGAACGACAAGTCTCTTCATTGATGACATGCTGTAATTAGGCTCAACAACATCAGTAGATGTTTTTGACATCCTATGGTCTGTCTGCTGAGGTAATAGACAATCAGATATGTGTTGTGTAGGATATGTTCTGTAGCCACTGGGGCCAATTAACAGTTTCCTAAGTACAAAGATATCCCAGCTTAGTATGCATGGAGTTTGCTGGAATGCTTTTTCCTTTGGGTGTGGGCGGGGAGTTAACACTCACAGTCGACAAGCCCCCCTTGTTCACTAATAAATCATGTAATCTCTTATACTGGAAGACAAACATGGGGCCAGATCTAATCAGCATTAGGGATCCTCTTATCAGAACCATTGGTGGGTGATCACACAGACAAACCCACAGTAAAGGGGTCTTCAGAAATACCAATTGACCGTTATTAGTTGGGAAACCATGGGAAGAGGCCATTTGTTGCCCATAACCACATCTTTATAGCCGGGTTTGTGTATTTGTCGTTTCCTTGCACACACACACACACACACACATACACACACACACGCACACACGCACACACACACACGTTATTATGCATTGGGTACAGGTAAGTAGCAGGCTGGGAAGATATACTGTAGTTTCTCTATTCTTGCATGGATGCTGTGGACCACTATGAATCAAACAGTAGGCAATCCACTAGGGTACCATCAATGGGAATACATAGCAGTTTCTGGGTTACTTTGTATTGTAATACATGCATTGTATTCGTAAAGAATATGCGAGTTAGTATTCGAGCAGAATTAACAAAAGGGAGATGAATAAAGTGTGGCAGAATTTCTCTGAGGAAAGGGGGGGGGCATAATTAGAATGAGATGGGAGGGGGGGTGTAGTTGCTCTAGATGTGAAATCTAATTTCTATATAATGTCATTCAAATCCCATCTTCCAGGAGTTGTATTTGAACTTGGATTATCGAAATCATCAGTCTGTGAATGTGTAGAATCCCTACGCTTTTTTGGGTTGAGGGGGTGGTTGGGTGGTGCGATGAATTCTTCAAGTTCACAACTTGCAGAATTTCTGAGAATGATTATAAGGCGGAAAGAAAAGATGAAATCCATTTAGAGCAAGATAAAAGAAAAGACAAAGGAAAAATGAGATGAGAGCACCATGCAGTGAACACACCAGGAATGAAAAATAGGTCTCTATAAAAAGGCCTTTGACCAAAACACTGATTCCATAAAAGCGCACAAAGTATATTGTGTTTGCGGGTGTAATTTTTACTGAACAGTTTTAAACTGGAAAACTGTCAAGATAGTCCCCCACCACCAGTAAGAATACACATGGTGGTAAATTACATGGTACTTGTTACTCTGAAGAAAATATCTAAATATATCTAAGTTTTTAAAGTCTGTTCAAGGTTATCCCTTACAGTCGAATGAATGCCACATACAGATACTTTTCAGTCATTTGCAAACATGACAAACCACTTCCCAACAGAACTTCTGAGGCCCACTTAACGGCGCAGGTTACTCTTCACAGCACTGTCCGACAAAACAGCAGGATCGACTCCAAATTGTGATCATTAAGAAATCTCTGGATAATTATTGTAAACAAACTAACTTTTGAACAAACTTTAAATCCCTTGACAGTCTAATGAACCTCATGTTGGAGCTGCTTTTCTCAACAGTCCATCCTACCTGAGGCATTTAAGCCCAACCACTTCGGCTGACCGATGTGCCTTATTACAAACTAAAGTTCTGGGGATATTTGCATGATATGATTTCCGTTACATGGCCTTTGACCCCTTTCTCACACTAATGAGGCTGTCTTTGTTCTTAGTCAAGCTTTGCAAGATACTCACCTACAATAAACTAACTTCAATCTACATTATGAAGGCAGGTCAAAGGCAGGTTCCCAACATATTCCCTAACTGACTACACCATGTTCATGAGATTTTATAAGCCTGTACCTGTCGATAGACAAACGTCTGCAGACTGCATTCCTTTGTGCAGTACCATGTGGAGGCATCTGCAGCTAGATGCCTCTATCCCACAGAGGCATGTCGACAAAGAGATGGAAGGGCGCCCCTTCGGTGGACACTACAGGTGCGCTGCATTGTCTTTCCACCGTGACAGCCCTGAAAGGAGAACACGTTACTCACTGTGGAGAGCCTGATTGGGGCTCCGTTATCGACTGAGTCCCCCGTGTAATTCTCAGATACGGTGGTAGGAATGGGTGTGGGGTGTGGGGTGGGAGGGGGAGATAGAGGGCGGAGCGGGGGTGGGAGAAACAAAAAGGGAGGTGGGGGGCGGAGGAAAGAAACGCCTGGAAACTTTGATCTCGACCAGGCAGCGGGGGGAAGGGCCGGCGGTTTGCTTCTCCCATAAACTGGGTAGATGCGGAGAACGTCCGAAAGGAAGACGGCTTTGCGTAGCGACGGTGGCCCTTCCCTGGACCCTTAGTCGGGCTAATCTGTCAGACCCGGAGAACAGACATAGAGAGGGGAGAAAGTCCAAGTGACAGCCAAACTGACTCTCCTGTTTGTGAAGTCTCTCAAGTCAAGACATTCTACGTATTACTGTGTAACATATGTTAGAGGGAGGTGTAGCAAGAAAAAAGGAATTCATCAAGTTTTAAAAGTACCACAAGGGTTTATTTCACTCTGTCAGGATCAACTACAAGCCTGGGAATATGTGAAATTAAAATGCCTGTATGCTGGACGTTATGTCCAGAAGGGGAAAAGCAACTTGGAAAGTGTGTGGAGTGTTTAGAGTTCAGAAGGAACATTTGAAGGTTTATAAAAAAGCAAAACCTTACCTTTTAATCTAATCGTTTTGTGCTGTTATTATATTCCTTTGTCTTTCAAATCTCTCTTTTCCAGATTCATTCCTGGGCAACCCTTCGTTTTACAACCTCCCCCCCCCCCCCCCACACACACCTCTTGCATCTCCCCACTGTGTTCCACTCCAACTGCAGCCCATGCCAACCCCCCACCACAAACACAAAACACACACACACTCCCTCCCAAAAAACAGCAAATCCGGAGGCTCTTATGGCAACCGTGTTTACCATCCCATAATGCAGCTCTCAGATTTGTTCAGCACCAAGGAGCTCGTCTTATGTGCGTGTATTTTACCCCCCCTTCACCCCCCCAACCTCCCTCTTATCTGCCAACAAAGACGACGGTGAAGGCTTCTCAGTTGCAAAGCTCCCGCAAACCCTCCGATTGTTACAGAGGTAAGTACGCCAGGCGTTCCTGCGGTTGCAGCTGTTAAACCTGAGGACTAAGGCTACAGTCTCAGTAACGCTACACCTAGACAGATACCTGTCAAACGTTCTCTGGAACAATACCGCAAACTCAGATTAGGCCTCACTCTGATTTTCTAAAGACTCACCCTCCTCCCCTCTATCCTCCAGGCTTCAATCAACCTTATGAGTGGATAGATATTTTTATTTATAAAAATGTTATGGAGAAAAAGAATAAATACCAAAATGAAGAATAGTCTGCATCATATCAGCATGGAGTGGAAAGTTATTGTCAAGTTTGCGTGCCTAATGATACCTCAGAGAAAGGCTTTGAAGACAGTTGAGGTTTTTGGGGAGTTATGCTCTATATAGATTGGTACCTGTAGATGTATCTGTGACGTGCTCTGAGGACAGGCACCTGTCCACATTTTGGTGTCTTTCAAGTGTGAATGTTTGTAGAGGACAGTTGAGGGGGGATGTTTGTAGAGGACAGTTGAGGGGGGATGTTTGTAGAGGACAGTTGAGGGGGTTGTCATGCAGTTGAGGGGGTTGTCATGCAACTTCCAGCAGGGTTCTAGGTATCAGGTGCCTTCCACAGCATCAGTAAAGCAGTATGAGGACATTCACTCAAAGCCTCCTTCACATCTCTCCTGAAATAATTGCCTTCAAACCAAACCAAGCAGGCCATTTTAAAATTGTATGGTTGTGCAATAGATGATTTATCGGGTTGTGTTTATTTGTTTTTTGTTCCTTTTTCTTTGTTTACATCATCTCAGTCCTTGGCAATTTTCTCTGCGTGGGATTTATCTCCATACTCCACACGGCTGGTGGTTCCTTCGCCCACAACAAGACATATTGATGACTGAGTTTCAATTAATAAACCTCAGTGATTTTTTAAGCATCCCTATACTCCAGGCCATGCCATACTAAGACATGTTATAACAAGTCGCTTTACAAATCCATGAATACTAACCAATGTAGTCGTAATAATAATACGAGGATGTTACGCATAGTAAACGATATTGGACCACATTGACAATGATTCTATGAATCAGTCGAGACATAAGTGATTTGAAGTGGCTTTTATTGTAGGTGTTTTGAGTCATGAGCTTATTGTTTTTTGAAGTGTCTTCCAAACACAAACAATCACACACACACACAGCCAGTCTAGGTTAAACTGCATGGGAAAGTGGGCAGCAGCCTGCACACTGTTTGTTTTGGACTCAGTAGCGTCTCATTTACACGTGTTAATTGCAGCTAATTGGTTCTAATTAGATGAACAGGAAATCCTCTGGGACCATTCATACCTTTAATTTGTAGTAAATATCATTAATTAACATATGCTAATTACAAGCCAATTAACAATGATTAAGAGATGCCAGTGACGGCGAAAAAGAACAAACTATCTAAGTAGAAAAAAAAAAACATCCTGACGAGTCAGCAGGATGACACGTGTTGTGGAGAATGTTGGGGAAGAGGTGGGAGGGAGTTGGTAATATCAAGCGACATCTGCCTGGCTGCCGATGTCCGCCCGGGAAACGATTGGGTGTGAGAGCTGTCGCCTGCCGGACCTCCTGATCCGTGCCCGCCGGCGTCGACTGATCCCTGCGCTGGCCCACCCCATGGCACACCTGTGCAGGAAGTGCCCCCGGACAGAGGGCATCTGTGTGCCCGCAAAAGGCCGCCGTGTGCCACGCAGTCTGAGCAGAAGAGATTAGATGGCTTACCACTGAGAGAGAGGGCAGAGGGAGAGGGGAGGGAGGGAGTAGGGGAGCCAGAGCAAGGAAGGGAGATAGGGAGGAATGGAGGGATAAAGGGAAAGCGGGGGAGCAAGAGAACGGCGGAGGGGAGTAAGAGAAAGGAAAGATCCATGGAGGAGGAGGGATAAAGGAGGGGTTTAGAGATAGCAATGAATGAATAAATGAAGGGAGGGAGGGAGGTAGAGAGGACGAAAGAGAAGATGGACAGCAAAAAGAGAACGGGGGAGAAACGCTTGAGGTTGGAGAGCAGAGAAAGAGAGAGGGGAAAGAAGGCTCAAAGTTACAAAGAAAAGAGAGAAAGACGTGAGGAGAACAAGAGGAAAGACTAGATAATACAATGAGAGAGAAAGAAAGAGGAAAAGTTCAACCTCACACACGCCACACAGCAAACGGAAAGAAAAGGCTGAAAAAGGGCATTGAGAGAGAGAGAGACTGCGAGCAAAGAGAGACAGGGAGGAAGCAGCTGACCCAGCTCTGTTGCTGCATGTCATTAGGCACATTTAAACAGCTAGCAAACAGCTAACAAAGACACACATACGGCGAGCCATATTCTGGTGTCAGGCTTTGGGCATATGGACAAACAGACTGTTGGAGAGGGGAGAACAACGTCAGCGACAACAGTCATTCTCAGTCGAGCGAGAGAACGAGAGCTAAAGAGAGAGATAGAGGAAGGGAGAGAGGGATGGAAAAAAGATACAAATGAGGTCAAAAAGATGTTCATAAGGAGAGAAACCAGAGGGGATTGTCATTTTTCAGTTTGTCTCTTCACATCCAACCACTAGAACTGATTTTGTTGCATAAACACACAGCATTTAATAACCATGATATGCATAAGGGGTACTCATGGCTCTTATGCATACTGAATGTGTGTGTACATCCTTAACCAGAAACACACATAAAAGCCTGGCACTGTAGTGTGGGTGGGTACTGCACTTCACATGCATCTAAGCATGGTGGCAGAGGCTGGCGGTGCCTGCCAGGGCGAGGTGTGAATGTGTGTCAGATGGTTCAGTGGGCAGGCTGGCAGCGGGCAGAGTGGCATGGTGGGCAGCCTGTGCCCAATGCCCATATCCCCACCCAAAGCGAGAGAGAGAGAGAAAGAGTGAAAGAGAGAGAGAGAGAGAGAGAGAGAGAGAGAGAGAGAGAGAGAGAGAGAGAGAGAGAGAGAGAGAGAGAGAGAGAGAGAGAGAGAGAGAGAGAGAGAGAGAGAGAGAAAATGCCACAAGGTCCCTCCTGGGCCGACACTCTGATGGTAGTCCACCTCTACCTCCACCGCTCACCTCTCAGCATGGTATCTCTCTCGCACACACACACATGCGCGCGCACACACACACACACATACACAGCAGACAGCTCTTGCTCAGTCAGCCTGCTAATAATCTTAGCATGAAGACACACACACACACAAAAACACACATATCGCTGGGTGAGCACATGGCCTGTGGACATGCTGAAACAACTGCTGAGAAGACTGAAGCTCTGGTGATGCTCCATTGCACCACAGTAGTCTGAGGAGTGAATACATTTCCTAACACTTCACTACATACTGGTCTAAACTGTAAACATTTCGGGTCTCATCAACAAACAGCATTAAAGTACCTACAGAATACAAGCAGTGGATAAGGCTGTTAAGCCCTTGAATAAAGGATGGCCTTAGTGGATGGTGTGTGAATGATTGTCCTATCCGTCTGTAGGCCTAGCAGCAGAATGAGTTCAGTCCTGCTGGGCCACTAACAGTGCGACAGAGTGTGTGATCTCTCTCCCCTCTGGCAAAATGTGACTTGTGTGTTTGTGCGTGTGTGCATTAGTGGGGGTTGTACATTTATGTGTGTGTTTGAGGGAGAATAATCAAAAGGGTGTGTGTGTTTGAGTGTGTATGTCCACCAGGGAAAGGGTTACACACGGCAGAGATGACAAGCCCACTACAGGGTCTGTCCATAGAAGACAACCAGTAGGGTCTAATAAATCCTTCAAAGGCTGACTGACTTCACAGGCCAGCCACTGCTTTAAAGGCAAGACAGGAGTCAAGACAAAGGCCATCAAAGACCTATGGAGAGAGAGGAAGACAGAGAGGGAGATAGGGGAAGAAAAGAGAGAGAGGGAGAGAGAAATGAAACGAGAGAAATAGTTAGAAAAAGAGAGAGAGCGAACAAGAGGGAGAGGGGGGAGAGAGAGTTTGAGAGAGAGAGGAAGAGAGAGAGAGAGACAGCGCGAGAGGGACCTTCCTGTAGACACACCTCATGAATATTCAACAGAACTTGTTGGAGTGAGAAGGAGATAAAGGAATGGTATTTGTGCGTGTGTGTGTGCATGATTGTGTGCCCAGTCTCTGCTCTAAGGACTGCGTGTCAGGGTCTGTGCGAGTGTGTGTGCACCCAGTCTCTGGTCCTGTGATTGTGTCATAGGGGTTTGTGTGCGCTTGCATGTACCAGTTCACGATCATCCGGGGGACAACCATTCCCATGGCAACAGTGCATCAGGTATGAGGGTCGACATGGGTTCTTAGCTTGCCCTCTACACTCCCCAGAACAACCCAAGCACCCCCATCACCCCCACCCCCGCCCCACAGCAGGGGAGAGACATTCTGTAGCGACACACTCGACAAAACAAAGACAACTCACTCATCTGGTCCTGTGCCACGTTTGGTATTCATAAACAAGCAGGCCTGGCTGTAGGGACACGATAAAGCTCCGTGTGCCGGGGCCCTCTGTCGAGACGCCCACCCCTCCCCCCCCCCCCCCTCACCCCCTCATCCGCCACCACCCCCCCCTCCCCCCCCTCCCCACTCCCATTTGAATGCTAAACCTCAGCTGCACCAAATCCCTACCACCCCCTCCACCCCCCCCCCCCCCCCCCCCCCCCCCCCCCCACCAACCTCCCACCCACCCTCTTTTCTCTCTGCCTATTATTCCGCCGGATTTCAACGCTATTTTTGGACGGGGCCGCCTAAGCCGTCCCAGGATCTCCACTGGAGATATGTCATCAAAAACACAGTCTGTGGCGGTCGCTCACTGGCGCTCAGGCCCCTGCGCTGCCATTAACATCAACATTAAAGAATTATTTGGGGAGAAAATGAGCGCTTGAATTGAAAAGAGAAAAAAAGAGAAAAACTGAATATGAGTGAATGAAATCAAATACAGAAATCCCTCCCTCCCCCACTGTACTTCTCTCTCTATATTTAAAAGTACGGATGGGGTTGGACGATTCTTTGCTTATAGGATTATTTGTTTAGATTCGGGCCTAAACATATGTTTACTGCTGACTTAGGCAAGGGGGGGGGCTGTTTGTATGCTTTTCTGCTTTAGCAGTGCGTGCTCGGAGATAAAAACTGTTTTTTGGGGGGAAAGGGGGTTGGATTTTACAGGCAACTGGCTGAGGTCTTACTGATAAAGTGTGTGCGTCTGTGTGTGTGTGTGTGTCTGGGCTGAGGGTATTGGGGCTATGTTGAAGATGGCTGAGAAGGAGGGCGTGACAAGATTTATTAACCAGTTTATCAGGGGCTTGGGGAGCACAGGAACACGACTGTGCTCCCACACACACACACACACACGGAGGCGAAAAAACACAATATCATAAGCAGGGAACTAAACATAGATAAAAAAAAAAAATCTAACATAAAATCAAACACCAAACGCTCATCTATAATGTGTTCACTGTTTTTACCCCCCCCCCCCCCCCCACACACACACAGTTGTACAACAATCAACACATCAACACTCACATTAGTTTAACAAAAAAAACAAAATATTAACTGAGACAAATGATCTATAAAAAACCCTGCCTCCTGTCTTTGCTGAAACAAACAGAAGATTAACACACGTGAAGACCACCGTGGGTGTCTAAAGTGGCCTAGCAACAGGAGACGACACTCGACACACCACCCACAAGACCCTAAACAAAAATGAAAAACCTCAGATGGACTCCTTCAAGGCACCGACGAAAGCTCCTTCTGCTCTGTCCATCCCTGTTGCGTGTGCGTGAGACGCAGGGAGGAATCTACTGATCTGGTTGTATGCAGTCTTGTGTCGGGCTTTGGTCTCATCTCTGCCTCTATTTGCTGTTTATTCTGTCAACGACTTGAGTGTTTGCCCAGCTGGCAGCGGCCTCGGCATGGCAGTGCCAAGGAGCCACCCTGGGGGAGCAGGGGGGATCGAGGGCCTGGAGGGGTGGGGGTGTCAGGGAGGTAGGAAGGAGGGATAGACGTGGCATGATGCCCAGCTTCCCTCTGCTGCCCCCCCCCCCCCACCTCTCCCTTACTCTTCCCATGTCTGCTCCTTCCTCCCCCTTCTCCTCCACCGGTTTGTCTGTCTGTGCGTCTGTCATGGTCTGCGTGTCTGTTGTGTGTGTGTGCTTCTATTCAAAGTGTGTCTTCTCAGGTAATACTGCCCCCGGCTTGCCTGTACATTTGTGTTTGCCGGCTTGTCTGTGTGCGTGTGTCGGTGGGGAGTTTACAAGAGATGGCAAGGGGACCTGCGAGAGGCCTATCGATGCCAGTCCAAAGAGCCTCCCCTGCCAAAGTGGGGCAGCTTAGCCATAATCCGTATTGACTGCCTCTTGCTTTGTCTGCCAATTCCAAGCATGGATTTGTCTCACTCAATGATGTGCTTCACTCCACCACTCCCACATTAATCCATACCATTATTACTTTTCAATACCATGCTAATTATTCCCAATGTTCGGACCGAGACGACTCCAAAAAGTGTGTGTGTCAGTGTGGGTGTGCGTGTGTGTGTGGGGGGGGAGCGCATTAAAACCAACAAACAAACACACTTAAAGAGGCGTTGTGAAACCGCGACGTCAATAGAGTTAATTCAATCGGTTGGCGTGCGGCTGTCAAATCAACAGGCACTGGTCTGCGCAAAGCAAGTGTGAAATGAAACATTGCATTTTGGATGGAGGCGTTCACGGTGGGAGAGGGGGCGTCGTGTGCTGAGATGAAGCGGCCGTCGGCACACTTGTGTACCGGCCACACCAGCAAGAAAAAAGGGTAGGCCCAGGAGTTGTGGGTGGTCACGTGTGTGTGTGCCAGTGTGTATTGTACATCGGATTCATGCGTGTCCATGTGTGTGCGCATAATGGAAGATTTGTTGTGTGTGTCTGTGTACTCTTTTGTCCTGTACAGTAAATAGGGTTGTCTTACACCTGTGTGTGTGTGAGTGCACCCCCACCTGTCTCAATGTAGCCTAACTCTCTCTCTCTTACACACACACAGTCTGGCTGTCACTGAGCTCAGCCCTGCCCTGTAAGCAGCTCTTTCTCAGACCAGCGAGTCGCAGCCCGAGACAGAGGCCACAGCGCAGCTGTTCCCATTCCTGCTGTCTGCTCCCTCTCTCTGGTGCGACTACTCGGGTCTGCCAAAAACCAAATACCAGGATCTAGCTCCCCAAGGGTGCACCGTTTCCAGATACTCTCTAAAAACCAGGATCAGTGAAGGTATCTGGTACCAAACAAAAAGGTCCCAAAACCATAAAAGAAATATGTCAAGATGCCGTGTGTTTGAATGTAGTGGACAGTTTACTGCAGTGATGAGGGGTAAAGTTCAGAGAGACTAAATAAAAGGTCTACGCACAGTCCAAGACTGTTATGGTTGAAACATCTATTTAGACTGCAGCCATGGGACAGAATAGGGTGCATACTTGAACATACAACAGGAAAAAACAACAAACACAAATGCATCTCATTCTCTCTCTCTCTGTCACACACACAGACTCTCTGTCTCACACACACACACACACACACCAGGGATAAAAACATCAAATTCTCTGTCCAATTCTCTTTCTGTCACACACACACACACACTCTCTCTCACGTACACACACCAGGGAAAAACAACAAAACACAAGCATCCCATTCTTTGCATTGTTCTCTCTCTGTCTCACATGCGCACAAACACAGACTCACACATTCCCTGCAAGTCTGAGTTAATACCCCCCCCCCCCCTCCTCTCCATCTCTCTGGCTGGTGCTCTCATCCTATGTGAACTGATAACACAAGGGGAGGAGGAGGAGGAGGAGGAGGAGCAGGAGGAGGAGAAGGCCTAGCCCCAGAATGTTGATCAATGTATGACTGGAAACCAGATGGAACCTTCAGAAGGAAGGGAAATAAGGAAGAGAAGAGCACTCCAACTGGACCACGAGCCCAGAACAGCTACAGACTCACCAGGCGCTAAACAAGGCAATCTGACAAGGGACTAGCCACCTCTCCACATCGACGCACGCGCACACACACACACACACAAGATATACCAAATACACTCAAGTCGGCCAGACCAAACACCAACAGATGGATAGGCAGATACACGGCCTGACTACAGGAGGCGCGGATGAGGTCATCAAAAGGGGACGAGAAGGGCCGCAGGGGCCGAGACGCTGGCCGTCTGGGAGCAGGTGATTCCAGCCAGCATCCTCACCTCCCATCAGATAGCGGAGCAGCTTTAATGGCCGACCATGCGGAGAGGGACAGCAAACACCCCTGCTTTGTCTTATCTCCCATTGTTAGCAGGGAACGCTAACACACACGCTCCCAGTGGCTGTCTCTCTGCTGTCTCTCTTCACCTCCTTCCCTCTCTCTCTTTCTACGTCAGCCCTCCTAATCCAGTCCTGTTTCCTTCCTGGTATGTAAGAACACACACACACACAGATACAGTAATGCCTGGCATTTGTAGTTGAATATACACACACACACACACGTCTGTGTGTATGCACACACAGATAGAATATACTGCCACAGGGATATTGAGTCTTACACACACACACACACACACACACACACACACACACACACACACACACACACACACACACACACACACACACACACACACACACACACACACCAAATCCCATTTAAACGGCACGGCCAGTAGATAGCAGCCTCCAGCTCTCCCTGCTCCATTATCAGAAAGAGTGAGAGTGTGTGTGTGTGTGTCTGGGGGGGGACGGGGGGGGACAGGGGACGACGACGACGACAGAGAGACAGTAGGGGAGAAAGAGAAAGAAAGAGATAAACACACACAAATCCAACAGAGAAGGACAGGGCAGTGTAGGGGAGGAGGAGGAGGAAGAGACAGCCAAAGTAGTGAGGGGCAGCAGTGCTTATTGTGGTGCCGAGGGTGCACATCTACAATGCGTGGTGAAAGGGGAGACGTTCAGTGTTTTGACACGTGAAAAAGGCCCCTGCCATTGTGTTTGACTGGGGCAGGCCACTTTACCTTACAGGACTTCACGGCGCACAACCTTCTGGGGGGAGGGAGGGAGGGGAGGGGGGGGTTGACAAGGGGCTTCAGAGGAGGGTTTCTTTTGGTTGACAGGCACCCTGTTGTAGTGGGGTGGCACCTAACAATTTGGGGCATCTCAAATACCTCTCTGAGCCCGGTGAAACATGGACGCAGGTGTAGGGCAGTGTGTGTGTGCGTATGGGGGCGGGGGGGGGGGGTCATGTAAGGTGTGGGCTGTTCGGGGCAGGGGGTGAGGGTTAGCGGGGGCAGTGGGGGCGTTATGGGGGGCAGGGGCTGAGGGGGTGGGGTTGTGGTGGTGCAGGGTGTGGGGGGGGCGGTGAGGCAGAGGGGGAGTCAAGGTGCAGCAGAGCAGATAGCCAAGCTCTATGCATACTAAACACACACCACCACCGGGGCCCGCCGGCGAGATCGGAGGGAGCGGGGGGGGTGCACTGAAGGGAGGAGTGGGAAAGGAGGGAAGCGACACAGCGCTCCAGGGGGCCTATTCCTTATCACACATACACCTATCTCTCTCTCTCTCTCTCTTGGCTTCTCTCTCTTTTCTGCTTGGGTTTATCAGATTACACGACCGCCCAACACGGTGAGAGAGATGAAGATGGAGGAAGTGAAGAGAGGAAGAAAGAGAGAGAAAGGGAGGGAAACAGATGGAGGTAGAGGGAGAGAGAGATGGAGGGTGGTAGAGAAGCCGGGAGGGTGACAAAGACAAGGAAGAAGGATAGGCAAGTTGGATAGACCCTCTTTGGAACGTCCTCTTCCTGCTCACAAAGTCAAGTTGCCATACCGGCCCACAACAAGCACATTCTGTTTTACAATGATGTGTCTTTAATACTGGACATTCAAATATCCATACTGTGTTATTAATTTGATGATAAAGAGGTAGAGGCAATTAATCACTTTCCGAGGACTTCTTAAACATGGAGGATTGGACAGTTGAAAGGTTTTATAGTTAATGGTTGCAATCATAATGACTATCAGTACTTTTAGTCATTTGTCATGTCTATCCTCTCATTCCAAAAATTTGAAACCCAGAAGGGAACATTTAAACATGATCAAAGTCATTCCTAAAAACCAAGAAGAGTAAAGTGTACAAAGACCGAAGAGGTCAGAACTGAGTCACATCAGAACTTCAATTGAGTTTGCAATTCAATGTTGGTGCCACACCAGTTCCACATATTATCCAGGAGAGGCACTATAGCTGGGCCACCTTCATCCTTCCGACTCCCCCCCCCCCCCCCCCCCCCCGCCTCTCCGAGTCTGCCCCCCCGCCCCTCCGAGTCTGCCCCAGCCTGGTGTCATCCCCCAGAGCCTTGAGGCCATGGGGTGGGGAGGGTGTGATCGTAATAGTCTAACACATGTGTGTCTGTGATGTGTATGAACGCTTTAATGTGCGTCTGCCTCCAGCCTTCTGTCTACGTGTGCATCTGCCTGCTTTACCCAGTCATGTGAGTGAGAGTGTGTGTGTGTGTGTGAGTGAGTGTGTTTGAGGACATCCTGCCGGTGAAAGGACCCCAGGGAGTGGTCCCAGCCTGCAGCATCATGATGATGATTGATGCATGATGAATCGCCCACACGCCCCAGCCGCCCGGCAAAATTAAAAGCCTATTTTGTAAAGTTGTAAAGAGAACAGAATGGTTGAAGGAGGTGAGAGGGGGGCAGGGGGAGTGGGGGCTGGGGGGGCACCACCTCCCCCCAGTCCTGGTCACAGCCGGGGCCCTGCTTAGTGTCTTTAGTATCATCAACCCCTCAGGGGAGGGGCGGAGGGGGCCTGTTACACGCCTTTCACTCACTCACACACCCACACACATGCACACCAAAGTGTACGCCCTACTGTCTAGAGGGACGCATTCAGCCTTTTGCAAGTGTCTAAAATGAACGGCTGCATCACACTGACTAATATCATGAAAAAGACCATGTAGAAAAAGTACAATTGTTTTGGTACCTCAGCACCTGGCCTCTAGTCACTTGATAATTATAGAGTGCACTGAGACCAAGCCATTATTAGCGAAAGATAAACAGTGAAAAATCAGCTCAATGTTTTCAGTCAGACTGTTGTGGATCAACTCATTAGACATACGACTGTGGCCCCCGAGGACACAGTGCCTCAGCAGGCCATAAGCAAGTAGCCTTTGATAGCTTCTCAAGTTCCTGACATTTCCTTGTTTGTATATCATTTGCAAATCATTTATCCTCAATGTGAATATAATTGACCAGGCGACCCTAGTAAACACCCCCCTCCCTCTGTCCCCCTTCCTGTGTCACCCCCTCGACCTCCACCATCCTCTCCCCTCATCATCTATGACAGTTTCTCCTCCATGTACTCCCTTTCTCCCGCCTCCGTCATCCCACTTCCAATCTATTTCTATTTAGTCTCCTCTTCTTGTTCAGCATCCCTCTCCCTTCAGTGTCTTTTGCCTACTCTCTCTCTCACCTCCACCGTCGCTCACGTTGAATCTTTCCCTCCCACCCTCCCTATATCCGTTCTCCTCCACACCCCCTCTCCGTCCCGAGTCACCCTCTCCCCTTCTTCCTCTCCCTGTTTCCCTCCCAGCCTCCCTATATCCGTTCTCCTCCACACCCCCTCTCCGTCCCGAGTCACCCTCTCCCCTTCTTCCTCTCCCTTTTCCCTCCCACCCTCCCTATATCCGTTCTCCTCCACACCCCCTCTCCGTCCCGAGTCACCCTCTCCCCTTCTTCCTCTCCCTTTTCCCTCCCACCCTCCCTATATCCGTTCTCCTCCACACCCCCTCTCCGTCCCGAGTCACCCTCTCCCCTTCTTCCTCTCCCTTTTCCCTCCATCCCTCCCTCCTGGCTGGTGGGTTGTTGGCAGCGAGGACTGACGGGAGTGACAGCACCCCCCCCCCCCCCCAACTACGCCCAGCCAGCCGGAGGAGACAGACACACACACACACACACCCCAGAGGTCACGCCCGTGTCAAGTGGGGTGTGGAGGCCAGCTGAGACACTCTGCTCGTGCATTGTGCTAATTTGTGCATTCAGTTACGTGAGGGAGAGATGAAAGATGCTCCCCAAAAAGGAGTGGAGTGGGGGGTGGATAGAAAGAGAGAGTGGGAGATGGATGGGAGGTGAATGCATGCTGGGAGGAGTATTCTGGTAGCTTATATAGAAAGATGCATGGATGGATGGATGGGTGGATAGGTACATTGGTGTATGAGTGGATGGATGAGTGAATAGACCAATGGATGAATTGATGACTATATAAAGCTAATTAGTGCTATCCCAACTAGCCTGTGATGTGAATATCAAGGTTATACAAATGTTATCATCATCATCAACCCCATGTCAATGACTGCTCTGTCATGTCATTGGCTCGGAGATTCCATTCCACACAGCTGCACCCTGCTGTTCTTTTAGATTCAGGGAGCAACAATCGCTAAGGTGAAATGACATCAACCCTCCCCCTATCTGCACACACACTAACCAAAACACACACTTTCCCATCAACACAGACACACCCATACACACGTCAAGCAATATCCCCTATCAAACACACACACACACACACACCCTGCTCCCTGTCATCAGTCCGTTTACAGAGAGGTCATGACCCTGACTGAGTGATGTGAAAGCTGAGCTTGAGCCCATCACCTCCCCCCTCACTCCACCTGAGCTGCGTGTGTGTGTGTGTGTGTGTCTGTGTGTGTGTTCAAGCCTCTCAACGATGCCATCAACCCCACCTTCATTCCACGTTACCATCATGTGTGTGTGTATGTGTGCATGTATATATATATATATGGGTGTGTGTATAAGTGTGTTTGTGTGTGTTGGAGCTTATCACCGTTAAAACATAACCATCAAGTCCCCCCCCCCTCACTCCAAACTATGTATGTGCTGGTGTGATGCATGATAACGAGTTATGAAGCCTTATGCATGTCGCACTAGTGGACTATCACAACCAGGTCCTGGGAGGTGGAGGGGTGGGCTTCGAAATCCATTCTCTGAAGCACCTTGTGTTCTTTTCTGTAATTTGCTGTCAGAGATATTCACCTCACAGTACACAAAGCTTGTCAGCTTGAAATACTACACTACAGTAGACATGAAGCCAGTAGCTGATTAAAACAAAATGATATGAGACACCCAAGCTAAAGGTTTCTCTTCATGGACTGTGTGCTGAAGAGGGGTTTTTTGCTCTGTCTACAGTGGTGTGTGTGTGTGACTAACGTAGACCCAGACAGACATTCTCGACTGAGGGCAGCAGTGAAAAACCCACCCACCAGCTCCCCCCTTGGTTTTGTGTGTGTGGGTGTGTGTGTTCGTTTTTGGCCTGGCCCACCAGAGCCAACCCCAGACTGGGGGCCTTGTGTCACCAACAGATGGGCTCCTCACAAAAGGACCCCTCACCTCAGCAAGCTGGTCTCCGGCATGCCTGATTAAATCCTAATACCAAAGTTAGAATTGATACACTGACTCTATGGTGATTCAATTAGTTCAGCGGGCATGAGAAGAAAAAAGGGAGAGAGAAAGCGCCAATAAATGAGAGAGAGCGACAGGAGAGGGTAGTTAGAAAGTCATTTCTCCCGGATCATTATGGGATGGGCGCACGCGGAGGGCTAAGAGAATGATAGGCTCATGTGTTGTTGCTTAGTGGCCCTCTGGGGCCATATTGGAGGTAGCTAGCTAGCTACGTACCTTCCCCCCCTCAATCGTTGTCACAGTCAGGGAAATCATGGAGACTTGATGGATTTGAGCACTGCCGGGCAACCGTGGGGATGGGCTTGGGTCAGTGTGTGGTGTGTGTGTCTGTGTGTGCGTGTGTGGGGGGGGTTACTGAGTGAGAGAATGCCAAGACAATGGGGGTTGTTGAGTGTGTGTGTGTGTGTGTGTGTGTGTGGGGGGGGGGGTACGGGTTCAGCTGGGAGAGTACAATGAGTGAGCATGTGTACGTGTGTGTGTGTGTGCATGTGCGTGAGTGGAGACAGACAAGAGGCTGTCTGTGATTAAGAATAAATAAGCCAATAAATATTCAATCATGACAAAGGAGAGACGTGATTAATTTATAAGGGATGGCTGTTCTTCAGTAGTGAGGCTCACACAGAGTAGCTGAGTAGGAAGACGACAAAAAAACTTAACTTGACTTGGTACCCTGCACTGTCAAGATAATAAACAAACAACGGATGTGTGCACGTCACATGCAAATGATCTCCATACACTATAATGTACTCTACAATATGTCTATGGTCCATTACTGTCTGGGAACACATCTATTTTATGATGTCCTGATCACAGCTGGCCTGCAAGCTGGGCTAAAGTGGTCTTATAAAGGCAACAGTACCCAGTTAGGATGAACACAATCCAACACACCCATCTTGGGATGCAAGGACAGAGATGAGAACTTTGGTTCCAAAGGAAAACTGGAATCCTCAAAAGAGTTTAAGACACGCACACACATAAACACACACAAACACTGCAACAAAACAAGTGCCTGGACATATCACAGATCCATGCACACTTGCATAGCAAAGAAAGAGCAAAAAAACGCTTGAGCCAGTTCAGTGTGCTTCAGTGATGCAATGTAATGATCGTAGATTCTCCAAATCTATAAGACAACAGCAGCAGCAGTAGTATAAGCACCCAGGCTGTATGCATTAGCGAGGAACACTCCGCAGTGGGAATATCGACAGAGAAGGCCCACAGGACATGCACCTCAGACAGGAAGATGTATGGACTACATAGTGGAGGATACAAGAAGGAAGCGTCTCCAGAAGAAAAAACACACACTAATGCCTCAATGTGTGTCTCTTTATCAGATGCCTCAGTGAATATCCATCTGTGCTTTGGACTGTGAAAGTGTGGGCCAGGGAGAGTCTGAGATGGGGTGAGTGTGAGTTTTGCAAAAACGCATGTTTCTCTGTAAGAGGACATGCCGCACACCAAACTCATCAACACAAGGCAGCCCTGTCACATACTTTCAGCTCTACCTATCGCACCAGTGTTCATCAAACATGCTCCATCCATGTCCACTGGCAGGAAGTGTGTGTGTGTGTTTGAAGATCTATACAAAAAACTAATGTATGCTTATTTGCAAAGGCACACATACGAGTTGCACATTTACAGTGCGTGCACTTGCTCATATGATCTATGTGTTTTATGGGAAGCTGGTCATCTACTGTCAAGTCTATCTCTAAGCTAGGCCTCAATATTGTAAATAGTTACGTCACACTTTTTAGCATTTAGCATTGTTTAGCACAAGCTTTCCCAGTCAAAGGTAGCAATGGTTTATCTTTCCAGTCAACCATCAGCATGCTCACAAAGTCTCACACCAACTTTCTATGTGGAGGAAAGCTAGAGAAAGAAACCTTATCATACTGCTCCCTTCGTCCATAGCTCCTTCTTTCCTACTCCTTCTCCCTCTCTCGCTCTCTGTCCTTCACCGTCTTTCTACCCACCTCCTTTCTCTCTGTCTTCCTTTCTGTCCCTTTTTCGCTCTCTCTCTCTCTCTCTCTCGCTCACCATCGCTCTCTATCTCTATCTCTGTCTGGTCTTCAAGATATGCTAATCGCTGTGTAAGTATATCCTGTCAAATAATTACCATATATTAAACTCTACTCATCTCCACATAATTTCCTCGTATGCATAATCGTATTTGGCTTCCTCCTCTAGAATGTGTGAGGGAAGAGTGAGTATTGAAAGTGCAGACCTTACCTTGGGCAAGTTAATCTTCATTGATTAAATATCGGACTCATTTGAATGTGTTAACAAAGGTGTGTGGGTGTACATGTGTGTGTCAGAGAAAGAGGGAGTGGGACGGAGAAAGATAAAGACAGGAGGTCTGTATATGGGACAGTGCAGGATGCATGACTTCTTCATACCACAACAAAACACGCCCTTTATGTTTACCCCAAACAGTCTATGTCTTACTTGCTAGAAAGCTGCAGACACACACACACACACACACACACACACACACTGACACAAGGAGGGACGATGTTCAAGCACAAAGTCAAAAAGATTGTGGACGTACCTTTGTGTCGGTTCTCATTTATCATAAGCACGGTATCCAGTACCTGCAAGAGAAGATACAAGAGATATATCAGAAACAGACTCCTAAACTAAGCATACTTCATGCTAACATCAACCAAGGACATATATTTTGTTTCCCGTTTCCATTTCAGTTTACAATTTCAAAAAGCTAATTCTTGCTGTATAGATTGCAAGATGAACCATCCACAGAACACTCAAGGAGAGTCATAATATGACACAAAATTATTGTATCACGGTGAAATCGCTTTTTCGATTCTTACATTTAGTGTTGACTATGTGCATTTATTTAACAGTGAATGAGGGTGAAGCTGTGTGTTGGCGCATGTATTTTTCTTTGTAAGGGTGTGGGTTTGCATGGTTCAAGGGTCAGAACATCCACATGCACCCCCCACCCCGCGTTATAGATGCCCTTCAAATGACACCCCTCTGTGACATTCACCTGTGTGTGTGTGTGTGTGTGTGTGTGTGTGTGTGTGTGTGTGTAAGGGAGGTGGGGGTTGGGGGCAAATGGGCTACTTCTTAGCCCCAGTCCTGCCTCTTCAATGGGAGTCGGGGTTGTATTCTTCATCACTGAGCTCATTGTTGATTTGTATGTGATGTGATGGAAGAGGATGAAGCCATTGTGCCTTGCTTCAGTCAATCCGACCTTGTTGGATCTGTTATTTCTACAACCGTGAAAAGGGTTAGAAGGATGAACGGAGAGGTGTGGAAAAGAGGGAAATTAAAACATAAGAAAGGAGCTCTGTGGTCCCCGAGGTCAGTGGAGAAAGTGTGTGTCTGAGTGTGTGTGTTTGTGTGTCTGTGTGTGTAAGCGTAGGTTCCCATAATGACATCTAGAGCCCACTGAAGAGGCATCCATCTCTAGATCTTTTGTGTTGCAGGAGGGAGCCAAGGTCAGCAGCTGAATAAGGACTCTTTGTGTGTGTGTGTGTGTGCGGTGGGGGTATAGAGTGGCTTGTGTGGCGTGGAGAGGGTTGTGTGTGTATGCGTGTTTCACTGTGCCACGTGTCGCAGGCAGGATTAACAATAGTCATTCTGCTGGAAAAAAAGAGGCCTCTCTTGGCCCTTGGCCCTAACCTTCCTGTCCCCAACCCCCCATCTCACGCCACAGCCCCCTCAACCAATCCTGACCTCTTCTTGATCTTTCACCCCAGGTACAAACAGGTGCCGACCCAGGCGAAGGCACGAGTGACAAGGCTTATTCAACACCTGCCCTTTCCCGAAACCTCTTCACTGCCTTCAGTCACTACTGAAGCTTACTGTATATCACACACACACACACATACACGCAAACACACACACACCCTGAAAGGGGTTTTAAAAAATTGGAGCAGCTCATTTGGTGAAACAGTTTCCATTTGTCTTTGGGGTAATATGCGCTTGGCTGTATTAAAGATAAATAGCATCCCCTTCTCTTTCCTTTGTCACTGTCAGGGCAATTGATAGGCCAAGGACCCTGTTACTGGGTTACACGGAGAGAGAACATAAACTCCCACATCCAAACACAGGCACGCACACTCCGCTCACAAAATCAACTCTGTTCTTCCTGTGTTGACAAGGGCAGTCCTTCCATTCAGGATGAAGACAATAAGGAATGTAAAAATATCTTGAGTTGTCATTTTAATTCAATTTCATTTCATGTCCACCCTCAAGAGAGGACATAACCTGAAATGGAGAAGAAGAACAACATGTCCTGGGAGGAGGTTTTGCCTTGCCTTCTGGGATGCAGCATTACTCTAAAGACCTACAGCAGTGTCGCTACATCTCCTCTGTAGTAAAACTGGGAGCTCTGCACCGGCTGAGGGAAAAATACAAAATGAATCAAAATGGAGACCATCGTTTGTCATGAGAAAATGAGCTTTTCCCCCCTCCTTCTTCCTCATATATTTGAATGTGAGAAATGCGCAGAGAAACGAGGATCCGTGTTTAAGTGTGTGTAAAGAGCGATAAGAGGAGAATGGGATCTGATAGGCGATGATAAAATACCTTGGTAATGTCTTGGTGGATTTCATACGTTTCTCAGAGGAGGCACTGGGATGTTATCTCCTGTCTGGGAAGCCATGTTTTCCCCCCAGGACTCTCAGGCTATACTAGGCCCATGACCCACCCCCCCCTCCCCCCTCCCCCCGCACATACGTTCTGTTCAGCCCCGGTCCGACCCTGGACCATTTTTCAACTCTTTTTCAACCAACAACCATTCGCTATCCTAAAAAAAACAACTTTATCTATAGAGTTTGGGGTATTTCTATTGCAGTATCTACTCTACATCATCTTTTACTATCTTTGGGTGAGACCATTTCACTGGGAATAGTGATGCGTATCACCTACTACAAGACCATAATTCTCTGAGAGTCTGGTAAATAGATCAAATGTTGATAAACATCATAGATGTAAAAATGACAAAAGTTGGCTCGCATAAGTAAATGAAATCCTTGTTTTTCAGTAAAACTGAATGATCAATCTACAGTTCTGGAACTTGTATTGGTAATAACTTCCCAACTTATATTTCAGCATATGCAAGGGTACATTGTCTTAACGTTAAATTAACAGTGATCATTTTTAAACACCGATGTGGGATATGTGGTTAATGGTCAATGGTGACATTTGTGTAAATGTTGCGCATCAGGTTTGGTCATGCGTTTTCGGGATTGCGCATCAGATTTGGTCATGCGTTTTCGGGAACTGGATACCATCAAAGTCTCAGGTGTCTTTACAAATAGATTTTAGGATGCGTTTTGGCTACAGCTTGGTTGCGGAGATGTTGCGGAGATGTGATGATAGTTTTAGGGGCGCCCTGAGTCAGACAGGTTTAACATGTCTCAGTCCTTGCCTGAGTCTCTCCGGTCACTCTGCTGTTGCCCATGTCTCATTTGAATATATTGATTGGGCCATCTGTAAGCCATTTATCCCTTTCAAAAGACCGTTATAACAGCCCAACCCTCCCTCCGGTCCGCCCACCACGCGTCTCCACAGACACAAACACACACAGGAACCAAAGGTGTTAAAACACTGCATCATCTTTACAGGAAAGTCTTCACTGAAACAGCCTAATTCCCTGTGATTTGAGATAAGGGCCTAATACAGAGAAAGCAACAAAAAACAAAACACAAGACACACACAAACAAATCAGCATGGGAGAGCAAAACACAAAACTCCAGCACGCTTAGGAACAAAACACTATCTAATGCCCTGTTTAGTGTTTCAAATTTTCCCACCAAATAATGAAACCAATTATTGCATTCACATAAAGAATAATGCCTCCTTCAAATAATCTGCTTATCTGGCATTGCCTCTATAGCTCACATGGTGTGTGTGTGTGTGTGTGTGTGTGTATCGCCAATCATCACAAAACGGCACCCTGATAGTGCCAAAGCAGGGGTCTGGCACATCTGCAAGCTCCTGATATTCTCTCCATAACGCGTGTGTTGTCAGCATAATGCATGCCTCATCATGATTGACTTGTTTCTCCGACTCCCACCAGTAAAGCTTTGGTAAAGGATTACCCTCCGTCTTGGACAGCCGCCCGTTGTACAGTAGGCCTCTGAACACACACGCACGGACAGACAGGCACACACACACACACACACACACACAGCCCCTCCACCAGGCCTCTCTTTGTGTTTAGCGCCTTTTACTGCTGCTTTGTTCTCCCTTTTGTCTCCATTCTTTGCTCCAGTCCCTTTTCTCCTCAGACAAACCGTTGGCGGGCAGCCATTTGCAAGACAGAGAGAGGGAGCAGACGAGAGCCAGCTAGAGAGAGACAGAGAGCGAGAGAGAAAGAGAGTGAGAGAGAGGGAGAGAGTGTGTGTGTATGTGAGAGAGAGAGGGGGAATGAGAGAATGAGAGAGAAAGGCGTATGGAGAGGCGTATTCACACCAGCCCCTCAAAGCGAGGAGATTTGGCGTCCAACGTGGTGGCGGTTTCCCTGGCGCGAATGCTTCGCTCTGGACTCTTTTAACGGTAGCATTTTTGAAATGTCTCCTCTCCTGCAAGGTGAGCGGCTGCAGTCAGGGTCTGAAGGCGGCATTGCGGACGCACGCAAGTGCCTGCCTGTGGGCAGATGGTGGAAAATTGGCGGAGTCAGCCGGACCATACGGAGCATGTGCACGGGAGGGGAGTTTGCGAAGACTCGGGGCATGGGGCGCGAGCCGAGGACTGGCGCCCGGCGAGACTGGCACAGGCGGACAGCGTTGGCACGGACGCAAGGGTACAAGTGTGCCCGTCCCTCCCCGAGCCCTCAGCGCTGTGACAAGCCACAGGACACACTCTAAAGGGGATCGGACACCTCCTACTCTGTCACTTTAGGAGAAACGCTTCAAATGCGCTAAACTATTATTGTAGAACAACTCAATATCACCCAGAAACATTCGAAAGTCCTTGGCATGCAGCGTTTTGACGTGTCTTTTGGCTTCCTGTCAGCGTGCGGGACACCCCACGTGGGATCTGAGTTGTGCCCGGCAGATGTTAGTGTGAAATACAGACCTGTACTAAACAGGCTGGGCATTAGATGCTTTCAAAGTGTTTGAGACATGTTGGATTTCTCTCTGACAAGTGTATTTGTTAGACAGTTGAATCTGGTTCATTGTTGTCGATATACTGAAGTAAACATTTTCAACTCCGGGATAGCAATAGATTTGAAGGCTACCTATATACGGATTGTATGAAACATGTATAAAGGTTGCCTTACACAGTTATAAAGCAATGCAAAAGAAAAAAAAAGCTAATTCTTAGATCAACATGCACAAAGTGATATTAGGTGTTTTATGTTTGACATAGTGATATTGTCGGAAATAGTTTGAAAAGGTTCTTTATTCTGACTGAGCGTACAGTAATATCTGACACTGAACTTCATTGTCTTGTAATCCAACATTCACGGAGGAATTATTTGCTCATCTGACTGGATCCCTCAATGGGAATGCTCAATGGAAATGCCCAATTGGAATGCCAGTTGATTGTGTTCTCAGTGCAGTACCATTATAACATCTTATTAGACTGATTGGGGATTTTAAATTCAAATGTTTTGATTGATGTGGTACAATAAAGTGACTTCAGGTCCTAGTACTGTGCCATTGTGGGCCAAAATGTAATGAATTCAACATCATTAGTCGTCAACACTTTTCAGGGTAATGACGTGCAAGCGTCCAGATGTGTGTGTCTACTCATCCATCTGCTCCAGCGAGCTGTGTCCCATGCTGTCAGTATCGGAGACGGTGGGGCTATATAGCAATGTTGGGGCTGTACAGATAGTAGAGAGGTGTATGGATGGGTCTGTAAAAGGCACACACTGAAACAGTGTCATTGATCTCCACGGGGAGAGGCTCTGTTGAGCTGTCATCGGAGTGTGAGGAGTGAGCATCCAGACACAGACTCCTATACTGTACACACACACACACACACACACAGAGGGACGTACACAGACACACACCTTGAGGAGACACCGACACACTTGCGCCCGTCCACACACACAAACACACACACACAAACAGCAAGTTGAAAGCCTCTTATTTTCTCCCTCGTCTGATCTCCCCATCTCTCAGTCATCGCTCCCGCCCTGAAACATACACATCCCCCCCCCCCCCCAAACCCCATGCACCCCCCCTTCCCCCCACCCACCCACCCCCACTGTCCTTTTCCTTTCTCAGATGTGTCTGTACACAATTCCTCCGCTGCAAATCCTTCAGTGGGATGGATGAACGTCGCCGGCCCATTCATCATCTGCCTTATCCTCCGCCCTCGCCACTGTTTTTATATCAGCCAGCAGTCAACCTGACAAGTGATGGCCCCGTCTCCCTCTCCCCTCCTCCCTCCCTCCTGTTTCCCTCTCTATATTTACTAGTCCCTCTAACGCCCCCCCCCCCCCCCCCCCGCCCCCGTCACACATTTCGATATGTTGGTCTGTTTCTGTCCACTCGCACTGCCGTTCAGCCGTCTCTTGTTCTCTCCCAGTCTTTCTTCTCTCTTTGCCTTTCTCTCCTGCTCCCTTCCACCCTCTTCCATTCCACCCCCCCCCCCCGCTCCCTTTCCCCAGATCACTGTGTCCTTCTCCTGCTCTCGCCATCCTCCAACCCGTCTCCCTCTCCCTCTCCCTCTCCCTCTCTCCTCCTCTCCCTCTCTCCCTCTCTCTCTCTCTCTCTCTCTGGCGCACCATCCCTTATTCTCCACGCCAACGCCCCCCCCCCACCCCACCTTTTCCATCCATCCCCACCTCCCCTTCTTCCCCATCGTGCTCTCTATCTATCTATCTCTCTCCTGTGCACCATTGGGACCTGAGTGGCACCTTTGGAGCCGGGCCATAAAAAGGCCCTATAAAAAGGCCCAACACAGAGAAGAAGGGGTAATGATGAAATTTAACTGCTCGCCTCTGTGCACCTGGGGTCCGTCCGTGTGTGTGTGTGTGTGCGCATGTGAGAGAGTGTCTGTGTGTGAGGGAGAGAGAAAGAGAGAGGCCTGGGTATTGAACCAGAACTGCCCCGCTATGGGGGTCAATGTCATGGCCCTGCCAGAAGAGTTATCTCTTTTTAAAGATGCACTATAGATTTTGTTGGGAACTCATTTGCACCCGCGTAAAACGGAACCGACGGGGGAAGTTTAAAATAAAATAAAAAGAAGGGGCCTGACAGACTGAAGATACCGGACTGCTAAGAGAATGGGTAGCAGTGGGGTGATACCACGGTGTGACACTGTTCAACCCTCTATGCACCAACCAGATGCTCCAGACAGACATGGAATTGCATTGAATTCTATTGAACAACTATGGACTAACACTTATGGATTTTATATGGCAATCGTGTACACTGTGGTGGCTGAAATAGCATGTTGTTAAACTGATTCATGAAGTACATTGCCTCCATGTTGTTTTTATGTCGTATTGATATTAGAGTGCCAGAAAATAAATGAAAAGATCATATAAAACCCTAACGACCAGACTGCCCTTCCATATTTGGCAGCCTGCTATTGATATGCTGCTGACATCTCCAGCTAGCCTATGTGTGTACATTAACTACCAATCCGTATGTCACCTATTTATTAATAGGACTAGGCTGGACGATGCTCTACATACACACACACACCTGTGTATTAGGGCAGGAATATTTTCACTCACCCCAGTCCTTCCCCTATGCCCATTCCCTGAGCCCCCCCCCCCCCCCCCCCCCACACACACACACACACACACACACACACACACACACCCAACCACCTCCCACTCCGACCTCCCACCTGTCCCTGGCTGCGAGCCTCCAGGCTGGCATGCCGGTGTGGAAAATCCCCTTCATTGCTGGCGTGGTTGTGCCAGGGGTGGATGGGACAGTAGAGCAGAAGAAGAGAGCAGTGGTAGCAGCAGCATGGTGAGTGACAGGGCCTGACACTGGCAGGGCTGGGAGCCTAGGCCTGGAGCCCCTCCCTCTAAGCTCCCGCCAACAGCCAGCAGAAAACCTCCAGCCCCCCAGCCCCCCAGCCAAAATTAGCCCGAGGCCTTGAGGCCCCACCAACTCAGCCTGGGATACAATCCCTCGGGCTCCTGTCCACTTCCATAGAACCCATTTTCACACT